>NW_015505420.1:1409413-1413155 GCF_001515645.1 Sinocyclocheilus grahami
TGGGTCTATTGTGAGACATATATCCTACATTCCCAAAACTAGATGAAAATCAAAGGGCGATAGGTCCTTTTCTGTGGTCATTCACAAACTTCAGGAGTTGAAATAATCAAAGACCTGCTTTATTGCTGCTGTTTGCAGATTGGGTTTCAATCGATCCAGGTAAATATTCCACTTCATCCTGCTTTCTTTTTGTTCACCGATTTCTAAAGTATCCTGTTTATTGCTATATTTGTCAACTCAGAAGTTATTAAAAGATCAGTTCGTGAATTAATTTTTGAATCATTCATCTGTAGTTGACTTTAAAACAGGTGAACAACTGAGAGAAAATACTGAACATGAGATGCTAAAAAAAAAAAAATGCTTGCAAATTACTGAACCGTTAAAGAAGCTTAAAAAAAATAGTGACTTCATCACCTTGCTCCTGAGAAATGTGGTTAAACTAATTGCTTCACTACTGCCTGGAAAGCACAGGGTCCTGATTTATCCATACTGTAACCGAGACGCTGGAGTTTGGTTAGAATCCATGAGCATAAGTTTATTAAAGGTCAAGGCTTTAAACAGATGTCGATAATCAGGCAGAGGGTCAAAGTCAGAGAAGCAAGCAGATCGTTCGTCATACACAAGGGCAGAAGCAGAGACAATAGTGGAGAGGCAGGCAATGAGTCCAAACTCAAACATCAGTCCTATCAGGCGTCAGAACAAAAGGGGCAGAGTACAAATACCGTGAGTCAAGAAGTCAGGCAGAATCATACACAGGCAATCAATCAGGAACAGAGGAAGAATAACGCTGGGTAAGGCAGGTAAACTGGCAATACTCCACGATCAGCACATGGACTGGTCTCAGTTTATATGAGAGTCAAACAGGAAGTGGAAGCAGAGGGAGTGGAGCACGGTCAGTACTCGGGTGAGGGCTCCCTCTGCTGGCTTTTGGCGTTACAGAACTCCCCCCCTCTAGGAGCAACTCCTGGAGCTCGACGTGGACATCCCTGTTGTCTCGGTGCTGGGCGGTCAGGTCTGGCTCAATGAAACTCCTCAATGAGTGATGGATCCAGAATGTCCCGGGCGGCTACCCATGACCTCTCCTCAGGTCCATAGCCTTCCCAGTCCACCAGATACTGGAGCTGACCCCTCTTCATCTCGAGTCCAGTAACACATTCACCCTATATGCCAGAGTTCCATCAAAGTCCAGTGGTGGTTCTGGGGTTCATATTGTCGGGAAAGAGCGTCTGCTTTTCCATTCTTGCTGCCAGGCCGATAAGTTACAGTAAAATTGAAGCATGTGAAGAATAATGCCCAACAGGCTTGCCGGGGGTTAAGATGCTTGGCACTCTTTATATATTCAAGATTCTCATGGTCTGCAATCACTTGGAAGGGATGACGAGCTCCCTCAAGCCAGTGAAGCCATTCTTCGATCGCTGCTTTCATGGAGAGTAGTTCCTTATTTTCAACATCATAGTTGCGCTCAGCGGAGGTTAGTTTTCTGGAGAAGAAAGCACATGGATACAATTTGCTTGGTTGTCCTTGTCTCTGAGAGAGTATAGCACCTATGCCACAGTCTGAGGCATCCACCTCTAGTATGAATGGTTCGTTCGGATCAGGATGTTTTAGGATAGGGTTAGGGTTAGGGTTAGGTTTATTCTTGAGGAGTGAGGTGAGAGGAGAGGCAACCATACTATAATTTCGGATAAACCTCCTGTAGAAATTGGCAAAGCCTAGAAATCTCTGCAGATCTTTGACGGTTCTAGGTTGTGGCCATTCAGTGACTGCCTGAACTTTGAGGTCATTCATCTTGACGCCCTGTGAGCTGATGTGGTAACCCAGGAAGTTTGATTAACATGGAACTCACACTTTTCTGCCTTGACATACAATTCATTCTCTAAGAGCCGAAAAAGGACTGTTCTGACATGGGAAATGTGCTCGTGTTCGGTCTTGGAAAATACGAGGATATCGTCGATGTATGCAACCACAAATTTATTCAGGAGGTCCTTGAAGATTTAATTTATGAAAGATTGGAATACAGCGGGAGAGTTGGTCAGCCCATACGGCATTACCTGATATTCATAGTGCCCCCTAGTGGTGAGAAAAGCTGTTTTCCATTCATCCCCTTCTATGATTCTGATGAGATTATAAGGACTTCGAAGATCGAGCTTGGTGTAGATTTTAGCTTATCTGAGTTGTTCTAGTGCTGATGGCACTAAAGGAAGGGGATAGCGAAACTTAACAGTAATATTGTTCAGTCCTCTATAATCAAGACACTGTCTTTGTCCACCATCTTTCTTCTCCACAAAGAAGAATCCTGAAGCTTCTGGGGAGGTAGATGGTCAGATAAAACCGGATTTCAAGGCTTCATCCACATACTCTTCCATGACTTGACTTTCGTTTCTGGAAAGTGGATATATTTTACTCTTGGGGGGGTTGTGTGTTAGGCAGGAGATCGATGGCACAGTCCCCAGGTCTATGTGGAGGAAGTTGTGTGGCTTTCACCTTGCTGAATACATCAGAGAGATCTTGATAGCAATAGGGAATATTATTTTTCTTGTGCGTCTCAGGACTTTCCACACTGGTCGCGATACATGCTTGGGGTGTTGCCATGATACAGTGACTCATACAGAAAGATGACCAGCATGTCAATTCACCTTGATGCCATGAGAGTTCAGGGTCGTGAGTAGAGAGCCATGGATATCCACATTTCCACAGGGTTGGGTGTGAGATCATCGGTTCGCCCACCTTTTCCACTTCTCCTTTTAGGAGCTTGTCTCATGTAGTTATCAATCCTGATGGCGAGTGTGACAAATTCGGAGGAGGAGGACTCCTCACCCTTGCATGCAAGTTCTGCCTGAAGATCCGGATATACTGGTCCCACTTTATATTAGGTGTCTTTAACTAATATGTATACACCAGAAAATAAATAATAATAATAAATAAAAATAATAATGACTTGTATGTTTTACTGCAAGTCACTATTGCTGCTAACAAGGTGGGGTAAGAGAGTTAAGGCTAGGGGCAGATTTAGTTGTCTGGTTAGGTATAAGATGAGTTAACCCTCTGGGGTTCGAGGGTGTTTTGGGGCCTGGAAAAGTTTTGACATGCCCTGACATTTGTGATTTTTTCAGTTGCTTACAAACATTTGAATGTCTAAAGTTTAATAACACTGTAATCAGCACAATATGTTGGCAGCATGTATGTATGTATGCATGCAATTGTGTTTTTCAGAAAACAACGTTTATTGAAAAACTAAAATTTTAAAGTCACTGAAATAAGGCCAAAGAACACATATAGAACATTTGTTCACAATACTTTTGAGAACTGATCTTGAAGTCTAGAGTTTTTGCTTCAAAATTATGTGAAAATCATCTTACTCACTCATTCACAGAAAACAATATATTGATTAAAATTTTCTAAGACACTTTTTGTGTAGAAAAGGTATATGCGAGTAGACGTGAATGATCATGCATAATGCTGTGATTCACACCTGAGAAGACAAAGGCCTGCATAATGAGCTGCATAATGAGCTGTCAGGTGTGTGACTGAGAGGGAATTTCTACAAGAAAGAATGTGAGGAATAAAAGACATTTATATATTTTTCTGTTTGTAGTTTATTTAGAATACATATAACTATCACATAAAATAACTCATGGGAGTGTGTGCATCACATGGTATTAGCTGTGGTCCAGGTTCTTGTGCAGGCAGGAATCTCAGAGCCTGTGGAACATGTCAACGTCAGTCTCTGGTTTCCATGACC
>NW_015505420.1:1413516-1413749 GCF_001515645.1 Sinocyclocheilus grahami
CTTATTTCTCTCAGCGCGTCTTCTTCCAGAAGCGAAGTAGCCGAGATGAACTTGAGGAAAAGTCTGGCTGCTTTGTTTGCTGTGATGTGGGCGTTTACATGCGCGCGTCTCACATGGATGATTGTAATAACAAAAGCGCGATCGGGGCGTGGGCATGGTCACATTAGCGATAATGAAGGCGACGGCCAAGACTTGACATCGCGTTGGTTTCATACTGATTACTTTGTCACATA
>NW_015505420.1:1413863-1414206 GCF_001515645.1 Sinocyclocheilus grahami
TTCAAACAGATATGCGCGGAGAATGAGACGGCTAAAAGCACACCCTGTTTATTTTCTTTATTTTGCAAAAGCACAATGTTTTGTTGATATTGTGAGTGTACACAAATAAAAGTAGACCCTTTCCCGATTTAAATGCTGTATTACTCTTATATGTACGGTCAAGTATGGAGGAGCATTTTAGTTCCCTTTCAGTCAGTTTTGGGATCTCGCCCGAGAGACCAATCACCTTCGAGTGTTAACTAAACAAGCCAATGACAGTTGGCGTGCGTGTTTCGCCATGCGCACCCTGCCCCGCAGCACGGGTATAAAAGGAGAGCGCGTGCAAACGCACATCAGCTTTTCG
>NW_015505420.1:1414833-1416593 GCF_001515645.1 Sinocyclocheilus grahami
ACTATACTGTGCACTTACTCAGTATGATTTTCCAGCGAACTCAAAACTGAACGACAAGTGTGCCTTTCTTGTGCAATTATGCGAGTGATGCAGCCACAGTCCTAAACGAAAACTAAAATAGTTGTTAGCAATTACCAGAAGATGCATAGCTGATAAATAAATTGCATCACTGATAAGAAAGGACGCATGTATATGTCTGTTGATGCATCACTTATTTACAGCTTACTTGATACGTTTACACATCAGACGATCGCGAACGCCAATGACAGAGTATAAAACATTCAACATATTAACATTATAACTCACATTACTTTTATATCGTTGCTGTCTATTTTATAGAACATAAAAAAACTTCCTGGCGTTGTGAGACATATATGCAGTGAATTAATCTTCATAATGTTTCACTTGATTGTACATTTAGTCAGGAATCATGGTTTGGAAAAAGTAACTAGTAAAATATGTACAAGTTATGTCACAGTAACACAATAGCAACTAATGCAAGTAGGCAAATAAAAAAAGACTTACTATATCCTCCACTGAATATCCCGCCGGCGCGTTCTTCTGAGGAAAATCCATAGCTTATTTTTCTCAGCGCGTCTTCTTCCAGAAGCGAAGTAGCCGAGATGAACTTGAGGGAAAGTCTTGCTGCTGTGTTTGCTGTGATGTGGGCGTTTACATGCGCGCGTCTCACGTGGATGATTGTAATAACAAAAGCGCGATCGGCGCGTGGGCGTGGTCACATTAGCGATAATGAAGGCGACGGCCAAGACTTGACATCGCGTTGGTTTCATACTGATTACTTTGTCACATAATATTTGTTTTCGTCATGACTTACTTCGTTTAAAAGTAGATATGTTTAGCTTTCTATAGATATATCTCTCATGTGTGTGTGTCAAATATTCGCTGAGTTTCAGTTCATTTTAGTGACGCATTTCAAACAGATATGCGCGGAGAATGAGACGGCTAAAAGCACACCCTGTTTATTTTCTTTATTTTGCAAAAGCACAATGTTTTGTTGATATTGTGAGTGTACACAAATAAAAGTAGACCCTTTCCCGATTTAAATGCTGTATTACTCTTATATGTACGGTCAAGTATGGAGGAGCATTTTAGTTCCCTTTCAGTCAGTTTTGGGATCTCGCCCGAGAGACCAATCACCTTCGAGTGTTAACTAAACAAGCCAATGACAGTTGGCGTGCGTGTTTCGCCATGCGCACCCTGCCCCGCAGCACGGGTATAAAAGGAGAGCGCGTGCAAACGCACATCAGCTTTTCGTTTCGGAGCTGAGCTTTCTCAGGACGAATCTCCGCGAGTGTTCGGAAGAAACAGCTGGCGTTGGTGTTACGGCGCATCAGCGGGGGTTGCCATTCAGTGCTGCTTCCCGGAAGTGCATGAGGAGGTTACTAAGTCTTGGAAGGCACCTTTTTCTGCCCGAAACAGACTTGGTGCCTCCTCCGTCCTCACCACCTCTCGACGTTGAGAGCGCTATTGCCATGCAGCTCTGCCCGCAAAGCGCCGCCGCCTGGAGGGGTAGTCCACGCCTTCCGTCCAGGGCCTGTAAGTTCTTGTCTGCTCTGACTGCTAAGGCTTACGGCGCGGGCTCTGGGTCAGACAATGTCCACACTGGTGGTCCAGGAGTGCCACCTATGGCTGACCTGGGCGGATATGAGGGAGACCGACAAGCATCGCTTCCTGGACTCCCCGATCTCCCAGGCCGGCCTATTCGGCGAAGCGGTGGAGGGCTCTGCCCAACAGTTCTC
>NW_015505420.1:1417167-1419195 GCF_001515645.1 Sinocyclocheilus grahami
CGGGCTGCACTGGAGGCCTCCTCCTTCTCCCGAATGCTCGAGGCTGGATGATTGGTTCCTGGGGGCGCAGCCCAGGCATCGGCAGCCGCCTCCAGTTCCATTCTTCCCGGAAGTGCATGAGGAGGTTACTAAGTCTTGGAAGGCACCTTTTTCTGCCCGAAACAGACTTGGTGCCTCCTCCGTCCTCACCACCTCTCGACGTTGAGAGCGCTATTGCCATGCAGCTCTGCCCGCAAAGCGCCGCCGCCTGGAGGGGTAGTCCACGCCTTCCGTCCAGGGCCTGTAAGTTCTTGTCTGCTCTGACTGCTAAGGCTTACGGCGCGGGCTCTGGGTCAGACAATGTCCACACTGGTGGTCCAGGAGTGCCACCTATGGCTGACCTTGGCGGATATGAGGGAGACCGACAAGCATTGCTTCCTGGACTCCCTGATCTCCTAGGCCGGCCTATTCGGCGAAGCGGTGGAGGGCTCTGCCCAACAGTTCTCCGCCGCACAGAAGCAGACGGAGGCGTCTCAACACATCCTGCCCCACCGCCGGCTGCAGCCCCTCTGTCTGCTCGTCGCCGAGGGCGCCCTCCTGCGGCCTCCACCTCCGCTCCGGCGCGGCCACAACAGCAGCCTTCACACCGGCCGCGGCGTGGAGCTGGCCGCAGGATGGCGGCGCAGCCCGTCTCCGCCCCTGCCAAGCCCATGAAGCGCCAGGGCAGGCGGCGTCCCTAGGACGGGCGACCCGGGGGTCTTGGATCCGGCTCTTCAGGAGATGCCGACCGCACCACTTCTTCCCCCGGCGAAGGGCCGGGTGAAGAAACCTTTGTTCCTGTTTTTTTCTGTTCCGCCGCTGGCTACCCAGCCAGTGGTGCCCAAAACCTCAACAGAAGAGCGGGTTCCTTTTTCTCCGGGTTCCAAGAGGGCGAGGATGGCAGTGCGCGAGACCCAGTCTCCACATGGCCGTCCCCCTCTCCCTCCGCCAATGGGCAGCAGGGTTCACTTCAAGCACGCTATGCCTCCTCACGAGCCCCCTGCCCAGCCGTGGAGCCAGGTAAGTGGAGTGCCGCGCACTCAGACCCCACCCTGGGACACACGGAAGCCTCCCGGGTTGGGTCCCTGTGTTCCACTGAGCAGCCCCGCTGCGGGTACGTCAGTGGTTTCCCTAGTCCCGCCTGTTCGGTCGCTGGGGGCCTGGTTAGCATGCCCCAGGCCGTCTCGCTGGCTCATGTGAACCGTCAGACTCGGCTATGCGATTCAATTTGCCCGGCGCCCTCCCAAGTTCAGGGGCATTCGGTTCTCCTCTGTGCTGGACAGGGATGCTCCTGTCTTGCGTGCAGAGATCGCGGTCCCGCTGGCGAAGGACGTGATACAGCTGGTCCCTCCAGCCGAGATGAGGTCAGGTTTTTACAGCCATTACTTCATCGTACCCAAGAAAGGCATTGGGTTACGACCAATCCTGGACCTGCGCGTGCTGAACCGGGCCCTTTACAAGCTCCTGTTCAGGATGTTGACGCAGAAACGCATCTTTCAATGCATCCGTCCTTTCGATTGGTTCGCAGCGATCAACCGACTGGGAAAAGAGCAAACTCTCCCTGGTGCAGAGGATCTCTTTTCTCAGCATGGAACCGGACTCGGTCAACCTCTCGGCATGTCTTTCAGTAGAACGTGCACAGTCGATGCTGAACTGCCTGGGGTCCTTCCAGTGCAAGACGGCGGTTCCACTGAAATAGTTTCAGAGGCTCCTGGGGCATATGGCATCCGCAGCCACTGTCACGCCGCTCGGGTTGCTTAATATGAGACCACCTCAGCGTTGGCTTCACGACCGGGTCCCGAGATGGGCATGGCACGGCACTTACTGGGTTTCTGTCACCCCGTGCTGCCGTCGGACCTTCAGCCCGTGGGCAGATCTTGCCTTTCTTTGGCCAGGGGTGTCCCTTGGGCAAGGATCCAGGCATGTTGTTGTGTCAACAGATGCCTCTGCCAGGGGCTGGGGTGCCATGTGCAATGGGAATGCAGCTGCGAGGCTCCGGCCGGGGCCCCG
>NW_015505420.1:1419412-1426171 GCF_001515645.1 Sinocyclocheilus grahami
CGTGCAGGTCCGTACGGACAACACTGCGACCGTTGCGTACATCAACCACCAGGGCAGTCTTCGCTCCCGTCGCATGTCGCAACTCGCCCACCATCTCCTCCTCTGGAGTCAGAAGCATCTGAGGTCGCTGCGCGCCGTTCACATCCCAGGCTCAATCATGCAGCCGACGAGCTCTCACGTCAGCCCGCCCTTCCGGGACTATGGCGACTCCACCCCGAGACAGTCCAGCTGATTTGGAGATGCTTTGGGGGCACTCAGGTAGACCTGTTTGCCTGCCCGGACACGTCCCATTGCCAGTTGTTTTACTCCCTGGCCGAGGGACCCTTCAGCACGGACGCACTGGCGTGCATCTGGCCTCGGGAACTATGCAAATATGCGTTTCCCCCCAGTGAGCCTTCTCGCACAGACACTGTGCAAGGTCAGGGAGGACAAGGAGCAGGTCCTCTTGGTAGCGCCATATTGGCCCAGTCGGACTTGATTCCCCGAACTGATGCTCCTCGCGACAGCCTCTCCTTGGCGAATTCCTCTGAGGAGGGATCTCCTTTCTCAGAGAGGGGGCAGACTTGAAACACGCACGCCAACTGTCATTGGCTTGTTTAGTTAACACTCGAAGGTGATTGGGCTCTCGGGGGAGATCCCAATTCGTCAGTCACGACTGACGTAACGGTAACGTCCCCTCCTTCAGGGAACGAGGGTTACACAAGTAACCTAGACGTTCTTTTCGCTGTCATCATTCAAATCTGCAAAAAGTTACGCCGCCGGAACTGTCGACCCCAGGAGGTTAAGGTATAAGGGTAGGGTCAATAGTGTAATTATACATGTATGTACACAATGAGTACATTGAATCTGTTCATTAATTTCAATGCTAGTGCATAGTAGTTAGACACTTAATATAAAGTTGGTCCAAAATACTTAAAATAGTTGCAAATTTTAATTTTTAATTAATTTAAAGTTTTAAGTTATTGTGTGGTTTTATGGAAAATTATGAAACCTGTGATGTTTTGTTCAATTCAAAACAAGTTAGTGTATTGACAAGCCTAATTACTGTTTGGGGATGTGTGTCACTGACCTCAAATTTGGATCATATCACTCACCCCTAAGCTAATTGAAAGTTGTCATGGTATAATACTTATATATTACCCATAGTACTTAGTATATCATATATTTAGGCCTCTAGTGTCCAAGCCGAAGGAAAATGTGGCATGGAGAGAAAAACTCCATATAATGTCAGTAAGTAAGCAGAGACACCAGGGCTCTCAGCCCGCTGTCGGCCCCGTACTGTACATTGTGAGCAACCACTTGGGCTCCGGTCTACTAAACCAGCTGAGCCAAACTGATGGGGCCGGTTGCACCAGCTGGACGTACACCCGGTTGTAAGACTAGGCTGGATGTAAATGGCGCTTTAAGTCGTGCATAGCATTTATACCCGTTGCACCATCTCGGCGTAGTGCTATGTCTGACACTAAATCTTACGCCTAGTCAGAGGTAGGTATAAAGTGAAAAGCCTTGACTTGTTTCCATAGTGATAATAAACATAATAAATAAAAACAATGTAGCGTCTGGACCAATCAAAAACACAATTATTAATTTGATTTAACAAATCAGTTATTCATTAGATTAACAAATCGTCATAGTCCCCTCACCCAATAAACTGGGTGCCAGGATGTCTGCAACGACACCAGGCCCCCCTGGTCCCCATGGCAACTAATGCTGATATCACTGGTTTTATGACCCACAGGAATGTGAGTAGGGAAAATCACTACCTTTTTATAGGAAGAGACACAACGCACAGTAGAAATGGACTTTGGAGAGGCGGGAATCTTCCGCTGGATTTAATGGAGAGGCGGGAATCTTCAGAGACCTTAAAGGCCCCACATCAGTGACCCGCCAGAGTCGGTGGTTGTGTTAGGTTTTGAGAAGATGTGAACTACAACGCTCCAGGACATCTTAAGTTTTGTGCCAGGCCTTGACTTTTCCATTCACCAAGATTCTCTGACGCAAACTGGTTCTTTTTCATTAACTAACTTCAGCAAAGATCAACTTGAACCTTTGGACTGCATCAAGCCTTTCTTTCAGACAGACGAGACGTGCAAGTATTCAAACTTAGTCTTATTAATTGATACATTAGGTATCATTTGCACCTTTTTACAAAGGTGTGTTTGAACTAAGAATCTGATGTTTCCTTCAGGCGGTAGATCTGCTGAATATGCAAATGGTTCCATAACTTCATATTCTTATTTCTACAGCGGATCTAAATATTTATAATTAATTATAACTAGTTATGATAAATTATTCATATTTCCCTTTTGAGCTGATTCGCTACAACAATTACAAGACAATGGCGCCTCTGATATACAGGCTACACGATCGACAGGCTTTCAGGCATGAAAGAGTAATGAGAGACCGCACCAATCCTCTAGATATATATGGAGACAGAGAACTTATTGAAAGGTTTCGTTTCAGCAGGGTTGAACTGTTAGAATTAATCAACGAGTTATCGCCGCAGTTACAGCACGTAACAGACAGGAATGGACCGCTGTCCCCAACACTGCAGGTGCTAATATCTCTTCGATTTTATGCCAGTGGATCTTTCCAAAATACATTCGCTGATATGGTAAATGTAAGCAGAAGTACAGCCTGCCGGGCGATACAACGAGTGTCTCTGGCCCTTCAAAGTCGGGCTCAAATACATGGTCGTCTACCCACCCAGGAGGAGGCCACACTCTCTAAGGACAAATTTCGAAGAGATTCCGGCATACCCGGTATTTTTGGCTGTATAGATGGTACTCACGTGCGCATTGAGGCACCATCTAAAAACGAGTACCTTTTTGTAAATAGGAAAGGCTTTCACTCAATCAACGTACAGGTTGTGTGTGATGCAAACATGAAATTAATAGATGTGGTGGCACGGTGGTATGGGTCTGCACATGACGCACGCATCTTGAGGGAGAGCGCACTGGCACAAATGTGTGAGGAGGGGCGGCTTTCTGGCATAATGCTTGGCGACAGTGGCTACCCTTTAAAGAAGTATCTAATGACACCTGTCATGGTACCCCGAACGGAGCAGGAGAGGCAGTTCAACTATGTGCACTCACGGACGAGGTCGATCATTGAGCGCTGCATAGGAGTGCTCAAGCGCAGGTGCGTGGCTCATGTTTACTTGAACGGCGTGTCTATTTACACTAAGTGCAAATAGTCTGCCTTGTTGGTGTGTTGTGCTCATTTTGACATGATCGACCCAGGTTCGAATCCACCTTTTGGCAAACTTTTTTTCTCCCTTTTCAAATTTCAAATCACATCACATCAGAAAAGCATTTATTTTCAATAAAAAGGAAGGAAATAATCAAAACGTTGAAAGTAAAGTAACGGGTAGGGTTAGGGTATGTGTAGGGAGGGCTTTATTGTCCCAATAAGGTGGCATCCATTTAATAATTTTAATTACAATTAAAATTTACATTCAATAAGTTATTATTGCATACTGTTTTATAATGTACTACAGTACTGAGGTGCAGATAAGTGCCACTATGTGCATTGAGTAGTATAAATAGCAGAAATCCTGCTATTTTAACATAGTGTAAATAGAATTTATAGCTATTTGCACTTAGTGTAAATAGCCTCTGCCTTAGTTTAAATATGAAGCTGCCAGCCCTTATTTATTTTAGCTACCTTAAACTGGCATTGGTTATTAAAGAGTAATCATGTAGATTTTACTCCGGCGGGATAGCTACTGCATTTTCTACCCTGCAGATTCCACTGCCTGCACAGTGAAATCAGGATGGCGCCAGAGAGGGTATGCACCATTGTATGTGCAGCAGCTGTGTTGCACAACATTTGCACAGACAAGAGAGTGCCTCTTCCTGCGGAGGATTTAGGACTAGTGGAGGCAGAGGTGGAACACATCAGGGAACAAGTCGCAGAAGAGGATGTGGCGGCTCGTCTCATCCGAAGCAATATAATTAGGCTAATCAGCCTGTAAAAGATAGACCTAATGTAACGTATAAAGATCGTATATTATATTGTATAAAAAGAAAACGAAATGTATCTGCTTTAGATAAATATGCACTTTATTTATTTTATTTTACATTTCACTTTTTCAAATTTCAACATTTGACATTTTTTCAACTGTCACAAAGCATAAGCAAAGTGAATAAACTAAAGCTGTACAAAATGATTGCTGGCAAGTAAAAATAAATTATTTAGCTATTGATTAAATTGTGTTTGTTATTAAATCAAGATTTGCTGATGCAGATTGTTTTAATATTAAGATGTATTTAGGATTTAATTAGGGATTTAAAACATACAGAACATTTCTTTTCATCATAGGATTATTCAGATGTTCAAAAACACACTGTCATTCTCGATTGTGTAGCTGGCCCTTTGCTCTAACAACTGGATTTCTAAGGCAAGTTTCCGTTTCTCTAGCTCAAGCTTCTCCTTTTCTACCCTTAACTTCTCTGTCTCCATCTTCACTCTCTTAATTTCTTTCTCCAGTAACACAGCCTGAAGATCCGGTTCCTCTTGTCCTTCGAGGAGGTAACGCTGTCGTATTTTTTGGAGCTGACCGCGGTGCTAAAGGCGGATTGGGATTATCTGCAAAAGTTTAATGCATTATTAAAATATGATTTGCTTCAGATATTTGTGTAGGTTACGCCGTACACAGTGTAAACAGGTCTATAGTCTATAACTATTTATTAGCCCACTATTTTAATGTTACATTCATAACTGGTGTCTGATGAATCATTTGAAATGGAAGAAAACCTTGCGTCTTCTTCAGCTTCAACTTGCTTTTCTTCCGTTACATCCATGTTGCTGGCACTAGTGTCATAGCCTTTTAGGCCAGTAAAAGCTGGCGAGTCGTCTCCAAACACATCCATTATAATAGTGCTGTAGGGTGAGATTTTAGGAGGGGGTCCCCCACCCGTTGGGGTTTTTTTGAGCAGACTAGAGTCTCTCCTGGCTGCCTGAAGAAGATCTTTTTACTTCCTCGATTGTCCGGTTTCCTAATCCACCCTCAGCTTCATTTACTGCCACTGTTATCTTTTGCCAGATGTCTTGTTTTTTCTTATTTGTTACTGAATTGTTTTGTTTGCATACTAAAATATGCATATACCTACTGAAGAGTTCAATAATTTTTCTTGTTTCACAATCTGAGTAATTTAATTTTCTTTTTTTCGGTTCAGCAGCCATTTTTCATTTATTCATTGGAGCCGGTAATTTCAAGTTGTAACCATGGTAACGCGAATGGCGTCGTGTCCGCGCGGACGCGCACAGTCTACGCTAAAGCTTAGCTGCGCCTAGTCGTAGTTTTAGATGGTGCAACAGGTGTAAATATTAATCGGAAAGCTGGACGTAACTAAGTCCAACGTAGAGCTTACACCCAACCTTTTTACGTTCAGCTGATGCAACCGTCCCCTGGAAGCTAAGGGGGTGGAAGTGAGGAACGGACTCCAAAGACATGTACTCAGGGACCTCACAGGACCTTGATCTGATGCACACAGATTATCGATCCCTTAATATATTACTTAACAGTCTGATAACTGAAGACACATTATAATATTTCCCATCAACAACCTGACACCTCATAAAGGAACCAATACATCACGCGGTGTCCTCTACTGATATCATCTACTTTATGACAGCAGTTATATGTGACCCTGTCAGGGCGTTGTTTTGAGAGCCCTCAATAATTTAGTTTCCATCATTTTTTTTTCTTTAACCACAAACAGGCTTGGTAGTGCACTGAAAGCAATCCTGATAGTTTTGCAAGTTTTCCTTTCATAATCATTAGTTATTAATATGAAAAGAGACAAATCATCAAATCATCCTTCATCAGACTTGTTTTTACTGAAAAAAAAACTCCATATTGATTCTGATTGGTAAATGTATGCATTGGAAGTACATTTAGGCTGTCATCTGCTATTTGTTCAGTGAAATCAGATTTTTTTTTTCACATGAATAAAAAAAAATCTCCATACATTATATTTAGAAGTAGCAATAAACTGATTAAGGTAACATTTATATTTATTTCCAAGAAATGGTTAAAGTGTCCTTTACTAATATGTATTAACATGATGTTTTGGAAAATTCCCACATTTACTGATAATGAGTTTGAGGTTTAATAACCTTTACTATGGTTTAGGAGTAAAGTAGGTTTAGGGCTAGGGTTATAAGTGTTGTTGTTGTTAGGTTTTGGGGTAACGGTTGGGTTACAGTTAGGAGTAAAGATAATAATTACAATGGACCAGCATGTATGTGCATAAGTACATTGTAACAAATGGTTAAGTACATAGTAGTTACGACCACCTATTATAAAGAAATAGCTAGGATACCCATATCAGCAGTCCATATGACTTGTGCTATAAGTCTTATGATGCCATATGAAAACTTTGTGTATGACCAGTCGTCATTGACGTGAAACCTGGTAGTGTGAGTTTTAATGTATTAAATTTGAATATGCGGATGAACGATGACATTAGAGAGCTTCAGCATCATATGATTTCAGAAGACTTGCAATATAATGCATGAACACCATGGATTTACCTGGAGTTCTAATCACCCGCACCTGCTGCAACTCGTCAAGCTCCCCTTTATCTGCTCACTCTCTACACTCCCTCCTCATCCGGTCTACCGTTCACATCACTGAACTATACAGGTGCATCTCAATAAATTAGAATGTCGTGGAAAAGTTCATTTATTTCAGTAATTCAACTCAAATTGTGAAACTCGTGTATTAAATAAATCCAATGCACACAGACTGAA
>NW_015505420.1:1426222-1427043 GCF_001515645.1 Sinocyclocheilus grahami
ATCTGACAGTTGTCCAGAAGACAGTCATTGACACCCTTCACAAGGAGGGTAAGCCACAAACATTCATTGCCAAGAAGCTGGCTGTTCACAGAGTGCTGTATCCAAGCATGTTAACAGAAAGTTGTGTGGAAGGAAAAAGTGTGGAAGAAAGAGTTGCACAACCAACCGAGAGAACCGCAACCTTATTAGGATTGTCAAGCAAAATCGATTCAAGAATTTGATTGAACTTCACAAGGAATGGACTGAGGCTGGGGTCAAGGCATCAAGAGCCACCACACACAGACGTGTCAAGTAATTTGGCCACTGTTGTCGTATTCCTCTTGTTAAGACACTCCTGAACCACAGACAAGGTCAGAGGCTTCTTACCTGGGCTAAGGAGAAGAAGAACTGAACTGTTGCCCAGTGGTCCAAAGTCCTCTTTTCAGATGAGAGCAAGTTTTGTATTTCATTTGGAAACCAAGGTCCTAGAGTCTGGAGGAAGGGTGGAGAAGCTCATAGCCCAAGTTGCTTGAAGTCCAGTGTTAAGTTTCCACAGTCTGTGATGATTTGGGGTGCAATGTCATCTGCTGGTGTTGGTCCATTGTGGTTTTTGAAAAGCAACGTCACTGCACCCGTTTACCAAGAAATTTTGGAGCACTTCATGCTTCCTTCTGCTGACCAGCTTTTTGAAGATGCTGATTTCATTTTCCAGCAGGATTTGGCACCTGCCCACACTGCCAAAAGCAACAAAAGTTGGTTAAATGACCATGGTGTTAGTCTGCTTGACTGGCCAGCAAACTCACCAGACCTGAACCCCATAGAAAATCTATGGGGTATTGTCA
>NW_015505420.1:1427680-1452680 GCF_001515645.1 Sinocyclocheilus grahami
AGATGCTGATTTCATTTTCCAGCAGGATTTGGCACCTGCCCACACTGCCAAAAGCACCAAAAGTTGGTTAAATGACCACGGTGTTGGTGTGCTTGACTGACCAGCAAACTCACCAGACCCGAACCCCATAGAGAATCTATGGGGTATTGTCAAGAGGAAAATGAGAAACAAGAGACGAAAAAATGCAGATGAGCTGAAGGCCACTGTCAAAGAAACCTGGGCTTCCATACCACCTCAGCAATGCCACAAACTGATCACCTCCATGCCACGCCGAATTGAGGCAGCAATTGATGCAAAAGGAGCCCCTACCAAGTACAGAGTACATGTACAGTAAATGAACATACTTTCCAGAAGGCCAACAATTCACTAAAAATGTTTTTTTTTATTGGTCTTATGAAGTATTCTAATTTGTTGACTCACTATTCCTGTGCTCCACCGCTCCAGTGCTCCACTGATCCCGCTCCTCCACGTTCGTCCTGTAAAGAAACAAAGATCCATTACCTCAAGATAAGCCATTCTGAAATTGACTCTCTGTGCCACACTCACCTCTCGTCTGCTCCTAATTACTCCTTGCTCCTCATTCAATAAATAGCTCTGTGTTGACCACTTACCTCTGTGTCCATAGCCTGTGTCATGACAGAAGACTGGACCAATTACAACACTACCATGGACATCCTATTTTCTAACGATGTGAATTCGCTCCTCACAGCTTTTCAAGAGGAACATCCTATTGAGGAGTATGTCAAGGAAATTCTTGACCATTCCTATAAGGTATCGTTGAATGAAAGAGCCTTGAAGACAATCTTCTGGGGCAGATTGGATGATCTTATCTATCAACAGATGCCAGCGTCCGATACCATCTGTTCCTTGGAGCGCTATATTGAATATGCACTGTGGCTAAGTGGTTCGTCCTTTACTGTAGGTGAGGCCGACTACCCTGTGAATGAAACCATAAGCCCCAAATCACCGTCCGCCACTGACTCAAGCCCGCCGGCCGCGCCGAAGCCAACCCTCAGCCGACAGCAACTGCCTACCTCACCACAAATCAAAAGAGAAACCCGAGGAGGAAAAGGCTGTTAGCTCCAGCCCCAGAGCTCGTTCCAGTGTCTGCAGAGTGCACTCCTGTGCCCGCGCCTCCAGAGTGCCCTCCAGAGCCCACTTCGTGAAAGTGCCCTCCAGAGCCACCTCCTCGAAAACCCCAAGCTTAGCCCAGAGAGGGCTCCAGTCCCCGAGTTTAGCCCGGAGAGGATTCCAGTCACCGAGTCTAGCATAGAAAGTGCTCCTGTCCCCATTTCCAGTCCAAGGAGGGCTCCAGTTCCAGTGTCCAGCCCAGGTAAGGTCAAAGTTCCCGAGTTAGGCCTATGGAGGGCCTCTGAAACCGAAATTCTCCCAAAGGATTGTTTTTTTGGGGGGAGGGGGGGCTAGGGGTCCATCCGTGGAGGCCGGGCTGAGTGCCGAGGCCAGGCTCCCCGAGCTCCCTGTTCCGCCATGGCCTCCTGAACTCCCTACTCTGCCATGGCCTCCTGAACTGTCTACTCCGCCATGGCTCCCTGAGCTCCCTGTTCGAACATGGCCCCCTGGACTGCCTGATCTGCCATGGTCTCCTGAGTCCCCTGCTCCGCCATTGGCCTCCCGAGCCCCCAGTTCAGCCATGGCTTCCTAGTCTCCCTGCTCCGCTGTGGCCTCCCGAGCTCCCCGTTCAGCCATGGCCCCCTGGACTGCCTGGGTCTCCTGAGTCCCCCTCCTTGGTGGATATGTTACAGCACGGGACACGCCTTTCGGTAGGGGGAGGTAATGTCAAGTCAAGTCAAGTCACCTTTATTTATATAGTGTCACCAGTTACCAGCTCTGGACTCCATGTCCCAGAATCCTCCCCGGCTCACAACTTTTCTCAGTAACTATCACAATCACCTGGAGTTCTACTATACCAGACTCACTACATGAACTTATCCGTGTTTGCTTACCTTAGACGTTCCTGTGCTCCACCGATACCTCAAGATAAGCCATTCTTTTTTTTTATTTTTTTTTTTTTATTGAAGCTTTTTGACATTTACAGGGATTAAACAAAGTTGACACATCCGAGCTAATATAAATTGCCCAGGTGGCCATTCATTTGAATTATCTGCAAAATAAACATTAAAATACAGTATTACCAAATACATTATTACAAGAAGAGAAAGAAAGAAGAAAAAAAATAATAATAATAATTACATCACCGCTGGGTTGTTAATCAGTCCTTCCACGCCAGGTTCCGTATTCCCAGCGCTAGTAAATGTCTCTCTCCAGCCCCACGATAGGTAAAGAAGGGGTCCCATACTTTATAGAATTGAAAAGGTTTGTCTTTTAATGCTGTTGAAAAAGCTTCATATGGAATAAGACCTTTGATTGTGTTAATCCACTGTGCTATTGATGGAACTTGGTCTGTTATCCAGCATACAAGTATGCACTTGCGGGCACAGTGGAGTAAGATTTGAAGAAGGTGGGTCCCTTGGAATCTGGACGGGAGTTCCTGGCTCATTGGTCATTGGTCCTATTTGTAATGAGCAGCAAAAAATTCTCTCAAGTTCCTTTAGGACGCCCGTCCAGAATTGTTGTATTTTCGAGCAGCTCCAGAGATAAAATTCTAAATTCTAAAATTGACTCTCTGTTCCACACTCACCTCTCGCCTGCTCTTAATTCCTCCTTGCTCCTCATTCAATAAATACCTCTGTGTTGACCACTTACCTCTGTGTCCCTAGCCAGTGTCGTAACTATATACAGTATATATATATATATATATATATATATATATATATATATATATATATATACATACATACATATATTCCTTTGGTCTTTATTTAATTACTGACTATCTGTTAAACCTTAAGCAATGTTTACCTCATTAAGAAATACTTGAAGCCTACATGCCACTGTTTTAAATTATAATTAATTAAGTTAACATATTTTAATAAATAAATCATTTATGGATTTATCAGAAATCGTGGCAACAATTTAACTAAAGCAAGGAAACAAATAATAAATCGTTGTAACAAATTAGTAAAATGTGGCCATGATTTAACTAAAATGAGAGAACTAAGTAAAATATTGTGGAAATTAATTATTAGTTCATTGTGGATCCAAATAAAAAATAAAGGACTGTGACAAAGGCTACTATGCTTGTCCATGTTCCTCTCAGAATGCGCGCACAGAAAGCATCCTGTCAGTAGCGGATTCGGTTCACTTTCATGGCTTGTTATCATTTTAATATTTCTTTGTAATATCAAGCATATACTGCTTTTTACTTTCTCATTCATCCAAGATGTATTATTATTATTTTTTTATAATTTCAAACAGACCCGCCAACTCAAAGCTGTGCAGATTATCATAGGGACAAACATAAATGTGACACATTTATAGGGCATAAAAGGTCTTTGTGTTGTGCCCCATGTAGACACTCTGGTCATATTTGTGGTAGCCATGCAAAGTCACAAATTGTTGCATTGATGTAGAATTGAAGTGATGTAGAATTGAAGTATATATATATATGCCATGTGTAACATACGGTGTAGCTGGTTTGGTAAAGATCAGACTCTGAATGAGTTTTATTGCCTAGTGTGCTCACACACAATGAATTTCTCTAACAGATACAATAGATCACACTGAAATACAATGATGCACAATGACACACAAAAAAACTAAATTGTAGCAGAAATGAAGTATAAAAACACAATAGGGCATACTGTAAGGGGGACCCTTGTGAAAAAGAAAAGTGCTTAATTGTTCTGCATGTGCACTTGTAGTGCATTCCAAATCATAAAACAAAACACTTTAATGTTTTTCATGTAATTAAGGGCACTACAAAAAGTGCACTTTAATAATGTCAAAAATATTTACAATTAAGTACATTTTAAATAATTATGTTTTAATATTAAATTTAAGCTTATAGTATATAAAATATATATATACTAAAGTGTACTTCTTTTTCACCAGGGACGGTAATGTGCAAACGAGATAAGTGTGTCTGCAGATAGTTGAATAAATGAGAGTCAAATTTACATTTCGCGTGTTCACAATGGAAGTACGTGCACTATGGGGAGAGTTGTGAGGCAGTTTTGATTGTTCGTGAGGTAGACGGCCTGAGGGAATCTCCTGCTCCTGGATGTTCTGCTGCCCAGAGGTAACTTTTCCACAATGTAGTCTATACAGCATATGTGTGTCCCCATTCAGTTTGGCGCTGCTCAGATCTCCGCTGCTTTCGAGCGTGTTCAGCTCCAGGTTGTTATGATTGCACCAGGCAGCCAGCTGTTCCTCCTCCCTTCTGTATACAGATCCGTCAGAATCATGAATGAGGCAGATGACTGGAGTGTCGTCTTCGGTAGTGCAGTCAGACCCAGCACACATCCCTGAGGAGCAGCACTCTTTACAGCATGGATGTGAGTTTCCCCGGCTTCACTAGTATGTAATGCTGTCTCATGCTGACTGAGTCAGCCACGATGGGCCAGTTTGCTCAGTAAGCAAATGAGAGGAGGTCCAGCACGGCTCCATTGATGCTCTTAAGGTAGGCCAGTGTTTCGAAAGACTTCATAATGTCAGAGCCATTTTTCTTATGAATCCCCTTATTGCATAGTTAAACAAAAACGCTTATTATGGAACTATTATACTTTAAAAGAATAGCCAGTTGGAAGAGAGCGCTGTACATTCACTCCCCCATCTACAATCCCTGCCGGATTGCAACTTTAAAGTGTTTTTAGGCTCTTAAGTTTAATTTAATTTAAGCATTTAGCAGACGCTTTTATCCAAAGCGACTTACAGTGCATTCAGGCTATACATTTTTTTTACCAGTATGTGTGTTCCCTGGGAATTGAACATTAAGTAGGACTTAAGTACATCTTTATATGTAAATGTTCATAAATACTTATTTAAAATACTCTATTTAAATTTTTACTTACTGTACATAATTACTTATTTGAAATGTGCATTGCCGAAAATAATTATTTATGGTAAGCAAATGAAAATATATACTTTAATTTCTATTGAAATGTGTCATGTATTTAATTTTATTTGTAATTACACATTTCTAATGATGAAGCTGCATTTTGGTACATTTTCAATGTATGAACTTTAAATGTCAAATCAAATAACACACTACAATAAAAATTACAATCAAGTACTTTGCATCTGCTTTAGTGTGTTAGTCAACACATTAGCGTGTACTTCTTTAAAACATGACAAAAGATTATTAAAACATTAAGTAAACCTTTTGATATATTTAACATAGTCATGCAATTGTCTCTAATTAAATACACTGTAACAGTTTTATAGTTGTGCTTGTAATGTACTTAATTTTTTTTGAAGTACACTACAACTGCACATTCATTACAATTAATCACACTTATTTTACAGTGAGATTTCCACATTTGCTCCTGTGTCGGGGCAGTCTTAAGGACAAATCTAATATGATTCTGTTTGTAAATGGCATTTTGTGTAATAAGATCAATATTTTACCCTCACTGTTTGTGACTGTGGAAAGACTCTAAGTGCTCTAGACTGCACGTCTGAATTACTGGCCCCGTGGGAAATTGAAATGAGATTCTGAAGTGGTTTTTGAACAGAAAAAAGAATCAGGAATGTTTTTGAGGTGTTAGAAAAACAAGAACAACTCATTTTGATTTGCATTTGATTTAAAACCACTTCTAAACTAGATTTATATGCACGGAGAATCTGTCAAACAAACAAAACATTAATATTTTTTTTCCCAGGCAATAAATACTGTTTTAAGATTGTAAATATTTGGCAGAGGAGAGCAAGTGATGCTATATTTGCATTTGCTGCTGAGAATAAACAATTAATCTGGTCTCTAAATGAGATCTTGCAGCGAACGCAAAAAACAAGAACGAGGAAAGCACTGAACTGTGGAAAAAGAACAATAAGCAGGGGGAAATTATTAAAAAAGGAAAAGCCATTGCACTCTTTCCCTTGAAGAAAGCAAGAATAAAACTAACAGAGTAGGCCCTAGACGGTGCTCTTTAAATCAAGTGAAGTGCAGATATTTATGGGCAGTTCATTTGATGGCTGCTTCACCGCAGCACACAGGAGAGACAGAAAGCTATCCTGCCAGCGCAGCAAACTGCATCGCGAACGAATCAAAACCTCGGATTGATCAAGCGATTGATTAGGATTTGGCTGGCACAGGCTGGGACTTTTAATTAAAGCTGACACAGTGTGATGATGTCTCTTTAAGACACCTTTAGTGATGTTAATTAGCATTGAACAGGCAATTACCTCAGCAAGGTGGGATCACCAGGGGTGTCAACTCTTTCCCATTCACATTTGAATTAAGGTGGCAAACCGGATGTTGAACTGGAATTTGAATTCAGATCTATGTATGTAGAAGTAACAAAATACGGTTTATTAATTGGTCATTTTAAATATTTTATTTATATTGTATGAATTAGCTAATACCTAATAAACTGACTCATACACAAGACAGTACCCGACCATACAATTTCACATTTACCTTTGGCATAATTGGCATTTAATAATACTGTTATGCAACAACTCCACTTAGCCCATTTATCTTCTTCATACTGTTGCCTGCTGGCTTGGTATTACGTATGGAGTGTCACAACCTCGTTTAGATTCTTCAGTTCTCAGTGTACAGTGATCATCCTATTTGCTTAAAAATACAATTAATTATAATTTCCTCAATTAGTCTTTGTACATTTGGAGGGTATCATTGTTGCTTACTTCAATTACTTTAAGACTATCCTACCATAACTGTTTGCTCAAATTAATCCAGTATCCAGTTATGCAATCTTCTTTGAAGTAAAATCTCAAATAGTGAGAAATGATCCTCCAACAGAATCTTTAACATACATAATTTAATTGTATATATTTTTCTTTCTTTTTTTCGGTCATGAATGCATAAAACCAGCACACTTTGTGCATATATTTACAAATACACTATCCCAATATACAGATGCATAAATTATTATCAAAATCAAAAGGCCTGATCAAAAATGTTTTTATTAAACTCCTGCATCCTTCGGCATTTCCTGGCCGAAATATGAGTTTACAGGTATGATTTAAACACCCTAAATTACACAAAATACCAATTAGTCATCATTAGTAGATCAAAATTATCTATTGGAAAGTTTGCATAAATGTTGGCTATTTGGAGGTTGCTGCCATGCTCGCGTTTAATTAATCAAATCATAGCATAAAGACTAGCACTAGCACATTGTGCAATTTCGCTCACAGTATATTGGTGGAAAATACTGACTACACTCTTTATTTTTAAGAGTAAACTTAAACTGAACAATGCACTACATATACTACAAGCAGGCCATCGCTGAAAATTAGCGTTTGAGTTTGTTTTTAGAATGCTGTTGTTACTGCTGCAAACTCCCACAAAATACGGTTTATTAATTGGTCATTTTAAATATTTTATTTATATTGTATGAATTAGCTAATACCTAATAAACTGACTCATACACAAGACAGTACCCAACCATACAATTTCACATTTAACTTTGGCATAATTGGCATTTAATAATACTGTTATGCAACAACTCCACTTAGCCCATTTATCTTCTTCATACTGTTGCCTGCTGGCTTGGTATTACGTATGGAGTGTCACAACCTCGTTTAGATTCTTCAGTTCTCAGTGTACAGTGATCATCCTATTTGCTTAAAAATACAATTAATTATAATTTCCTCAATTAGTCTTTGTACATTTGGAGGGTATCATTGTTGCTTACGTCAATTACTTTAAGACTATCCTACCATAACTGTTTGCTCAAATTAATCCAGTATCCAGTTATGCAATCTTCTTTGAAGTAAAATCTCAAATCGTGAGAAATGATCCTCCAACAGAATCTTTAACATACATAATTTAATTGTATATATTTTTCTTTCTTTTTTTCGGTCATGAATGCATAAAACCAGCACACTTTGTGCATATATTTACAAATACACTATCCCAATATACAGATGCATAAATTATTATCAAAATCAAAAGGCCTGATCAAAAATGTTTTTATTAAACTCCTGCATCCTTCGGCATTTCCTGGCCGAAATATGAGTTTACAGGTATGATTTAAACACCCTAAATTACACAAAATACCAATTAGTCATCATTAGTAGATCAAAATTATCTATTGGAAAGTTTGCATAAATGTTGGCTATTTGGAGGTTGCTGCCATGCTCGCGTTTAATTAATCAAATCATAGCATAAAGACTAGCACTAGCACATTGTGCAATTTCGCTCACAGTATATTGGTGGAAAATACTGACTACACTCTTTATTTTTAAGAGTAAACTTAAACTGAACAATGCACTACATATACTACAAGCAGGCCATCGCTGAAAATTAGCGTTTGAGTTTGTTTTTAGAATGCTGTTGTTACTGCTGCAAACTCCCATATGTACACATAATTATTAAAAATATATAATTTACCTGTAGCCAGTAGGTCCCTCCCAAGTGTATGCCCCTGGGCTTCAGCCTGTTGAAGCATTTGCGTCAATGCTTCTCTTTTTGGTTCCACAAAGAACCATTCAGTCAAAGGTTCTTTATAGAACCATCTCTTTCTTACCTTTTTATAATCTGAAGACCCTTCTTTCGCCACAAAGAACCTTTTGTGAAACAGAAAGGTTCTTCAGATGTTAAAGGTTCTTTATGGAACCATTTAGACAAAAAGGTTCTTCTTTGGCATCGTGAAGAACCTTTATTTTTAAGAGTGTATACAAACTGTGTGAGGGAAACCTAAACTGAACAATGCACTACATATACTACAAGCAGGCCATCGCTGAAAATTAGCATTTGAGTTTGTTTTTAGAATGCTGTTGTTACTGCTGCAAACTCCCATATGTACACATAATTATTAAAAATATATAATTTACCTGTAGCCAGTAGGTCCCTCCCAAGTGTATGCCCCTGGGCTTCAGCCTGTTGAAGCATTTGCGTCAATGCTTCTCTGTAAACCAGTATATGTCTGGTTATACCAATGTATCATAAACCAATGCATTTGTCATTAAACCAAACTTTCAACCAGTGAACCAATCCATATCCAAGCAGTACATATGCATTATTTCCTGAACGGCACAAAATGAAACATGAGTCCCTATACTCTCTGTCTCATCTCTGATGTAATCAGCCTGGTTTCCGCTGTTTTGGACTGATTGTTTGAATGCATTTGCTTACCGGATCATTGGACTGAAAAATTTCCCGGAGTTTAGTGGCTTAAAATGATCTGATCGCAAACAGAGAAGCGAAATCGAGTTCAATTATTTTAACGCGTTAAAGATTTTTTAATTAATAGAATGCATTAATGCATTGACAGCCACCTACAATATATTGCCTAAGGACATGTTTACAGTTTCATTTATTCATTTGGCAGATGCTTTTGTACAAAGCGACTTTTGGAGATTACAACAAGCGATTCATCAAAGGATGGCAATAAACACGAGAAGTACCAGGTATACAATTGGTTTCAGTCATCATTCAAAATTGTAAAAGCTAGGACAGGAAGGGATAGAGGGATATTTGTATTTATCTTTTTGTTTTTATGAGGATGCAGTTAGATGCTCACGGAGATGAGTTTTCAGTTGTTTCTTGAAAATTGTAAAGGATGGGGATTTGGCTGAAGACATTTTTTTTTTTTCGTATATTGAAAAATATGTGACAATTTTAGCATTTGTTTTCAGTAGCACTATTTGCATAAATTAAATGTGAAACTATGCAATCAACTTCATGAAATTTTATGAATGTATTCAGCTTCATGTAAATCCATGCATTAACTCATGAAAGTAAAATGAATTAAAGGTTTCAATAAAGCTGTTCCAATTAAACGTAGTGCAGTTTTGTCTTTATTGTTATGTATTTTTATGCATAAGCATATAACTATACATACTTAAAAATATAAGCACTAGTTTCCCATATATTTAATTATATTATTGTCACCAAGTCAGTCACCAGACACATCAACTCTGCCCACAACTCACACTCCACCAGTGTCTGGTCTCACTCAATGACAGAATACTTACCTGAACTCTCTTGTGTATTACACAATTATTAACACAACTGTTAACATTATTAACAGTGACTTGTCTGATTGGTGGATCTCACTTCAAAATCCAAATAGAGCATAATTTGAATTACTTGAGTTCAGAGATCCCACATGGGAGCAAATAAAGATCTTTTGTATGTTTCTCTGAAGAAAATCCAATCAGTGATTGCCTGTGCCAATCCCATCATGCTATTGGATTTGGCTTGGAAATTTCTCATTGTGCATATTGATTGTTTGTTAAATGGTTCAGTTTGATGGATCCGTAATGCTGATGAATGCTCTGCAAATGTCAATAACATGAGAATTGTCAGTTTATAATAAGATCCAACATTTATTGAGATCCTTGCCCTTTATAAATGCTCTATTACTGTTAAATGTTAATCAAGAGCATACATTAACACATCAAGTAACTCTGAAATGTCGCAATTAGAGTAAGCTTCACAGAAATGCTTTATTGCTGTTCTAGGAACTTAAAGTGCTGTGCATTGTTAGTTCTTGGTAACTAATGCATTAACAATTTCAGCTAATGTTAACAATTTAAGCCATTTATCTTGCCATTAATTTACGTTCATAGATGAACTAATGATATTGTTCACTGTTAGTTCATGTTAACTAATAAATACAGCTGCTACCCAACCCATTATATTTAATGTCTAATGTAATGGACATTTTGTGGAGCTGCATATCATTTTGATGGCTGCTACTTGTCTTGACAGTATTGATTTTAGTTTAGAGAAATATGTCCTGCATATCAGGAATAAAACTGGTTTAATTACTCAAAATGAGTAAGGCTATTATTAATTTTGCTTGTAAATCCAGTTCAATATGTTGTGACGTATGACATAATCATCGCACAAAAATGTCACAGAGAGTGACTGAATCTCACTGCCAACAGATTAAGCTCCTCTTGTATTCTCCGTCACGGCCTCGACTCTCCTTAACCTCTGAAAGAAAAGTATTTCCTCTGAGCAACGTTTACATGATAACAGAGTCCCGTGTGCACCAACAAAAACCTTGAAATGAAATAAAAATGAGAGGAATTATCACAACTGTGTGTTAGTAATTGTGTTTTCTCCTTGAAACATAATTGGACTGTCACTCAGCAGCGATGCATATGCCTAAAAAGGTGTAAATAATGCACTGGTTTTCTATTGTGGTCCGCAAAGACACGCAGATGAGCAGAAGATCACAATAGAAGAGCAGGTATATGGAAACGAGTCTCAAACAGCCCTCAGAGAGAATGAATTATGATTCTGATGGCTTTGGTCCCGCCGGCCTTCAAGACGACACAAATCCAGGGTTCAAGTCTCAAGACCAAAACCCAGAGGAAAATGATCTTGCTCAGAGGTTGGACTTTCATAGCTCAGTAAATAGAATCGAGCTCATGTTTCGTCTCTCATTTGTGTCTAGTTTTGCTTGTCCTGAGGAATTTTTAAAGAAAGAACATCCTTGCGTCTACTCAATCTCATTGCAATAAAGATAGTTGGATGTCATTTTTGATTGTGAATCTTGTATTTGATTGTGAATCTTGTATTGATAGTTGAGCTCCCATCATGCATCCCACATGCTACTATGTTCATTTGTGACTGAGGAACAGTGTGTGGAAGTACACCACCAATAACCAAAGAGATGATCAAAATTGGACTTTGGTGGCATTCAGTTCATCAGTTAGCTTTGCAGTCATGCTGTGCTCCAAAAAGTTGACAAAAATGACGACTTCTGGGAAAATTAACAAAAAGCATTAAAAACACCAGGCTTGTTTGAGATGCCAAAGGCTTGTAGTAGGTGGCTGAAATCAGGGCAGGAGTGAAAAACAGCTTTCACGGCACACTATTCTCACTTCTCATAGTGCAATATTAATCTGTGCAAGCAAAAGCATTGCATTTTTTGTTGCTGATGATACAGATTCAGTTATAATGCTGCTGGTTCTACATGAACGGGAATCTACCTATTATTTAATTCAGATAAAAGTTTCAACAAAAATATATTTTTCATCAATTTCAGTTGAATAAAAAACATAATGGAAACAAGATCTTATTAAAATCCCTTATCTTATACAAAGATTGCACTGTAGCACAGAGACTAGAAAGCGTGCTTACACATAAGTCACACACACAATAAAACACACAAGGTTGTTTGGTTGCTCAAGGTTGTGAAAACTGTGTCTGCTGTGCGTAAGTGCATAAACTTGGCTTAGTTCTGGCAAAAAGCAAGCACCAAGTTGTAAAATATGCACTACCAAATACTTGAGCAATCTTAGTTTAAACATAAACATACACAATAACTAAATATTTACAAAAGCCTTCAGCCAGGAATAACAGTTGGAATAAAGTTGCGGACCAATTGATAATGCTGTTTTATGTAACAGACTTCCTCATCCTTTAGACATTTATGATAGACCCAGAAGAAAGAAGGAAAAAGAAAGGCAACACAAATAAGATCTCTTTGATATCTCAAATGTTTCTCCTACACAGAAATTAAGTTAGATGAACATCAAATAGAGACTGATTTATTGTCTCTTGTTAATCTAAATATCGTTTGCATTTTTGAATGCAATTATTAATGATTATTTTATTGTCTGTTTATTTATTTATTTATGTAAATTTGCTACATCAACCATAAGACAAAAAATGGCTTTTCCACAACTCTTTTAAAATTTGATTGCTACTTATTGGGTCAAACAAGTGTTATATTATGCAATTAGGTATTACTTTACAAACAAACGACTATTCATTAAGACAGACCTAATGAACAGCTAATGCAGCCCAGAATATCATGTATATGTGGGTATGATCTCAAAACCACTCATAACAGCAATTGTATAACGATGCCCTGGTAACCTTTAGCATTGAGGC
Source organism: Sinocyclocheilus grahami (assembly GCF_001515645.1). Lineage (NCBI taxonomy): Eukaryota > Metazoa > Chordata > Actinopteri > Cypriniformes > Cyprinidae > Sinocyclocheilus > Sinocyclocheilus grahami. Next base: position 1,440,585 of record NW_015505420.1, read on the forward strand.
CACTTGCATTTCCTTGAAACAATGTCAGAATCTGGTTGTTATAATGCACAATAATTATCCGAATTTCAATCTCTAACAGAGCAGGAGCTCCAGTCAGTAATTTACATGTGGGTTTAGCATTAAACAGATCCAGTCTATGGAGAAGTGATTAATGCATACACATGCGCGGCAGAAATCCCTACAGCTGCAGATGGAGGTCCAGGATGCTCAGAACAGATGCAATAGTATGCTACATCATTCAAAGCAGCCTGCAAACAAAACCGTGATGAATGGTGTGTTTCCGCCGCGGTGCATCTCCACACAGCAAACACTTTAAAATCTATAACAATGTATTTACACACAGCCATTTTCAATAGACTCAGTAGGCCGATTCACTGCACCAGACTCCTGACTGCACACTCGCTGCTGGTCTGCAGCTGATAGCGTGTGTGTGTGTGTGTGTGTGTGTGTGTGATCTTATAGGGTTTTGATTTATTTCATCGTTCCCCATGGTCTATGGAGCACTCAGAAAGCGTTAATGCCATGTATTGGGGCAGGAGCCATAAATCACAGGCTGAACTGAAGAGGAACCGCCATCCAGCACCCTGCCGGTGATTTGAACATTAAACCCTGAACTTCAGAGACCCTCAGCAGCTCCCCTGTGTGGTCTGAATGAGAGAGAGATAGACTGGTGAGGTGAGAACATCTCAATGAGAGGATCTGACATCTCTTCACCTCCTCACATCTTACAAGAGGCTCTGAAATAAGTGTATAGACATAAAACAAGTGAACATGCATGTGTAAAAATAGAAAACGTGTGTCAGAATGTATTAAAAAGTCAATAATCAAATTAATTGCATGATATTGCTGGCTAAAGTTACACTATATAATTTTTTATTTATTTATTTTTTCAGATAAGACTTTTTTTTTTTTTTGCAGTGGAACACTGTTTTTTGTAATTGCAAAGTTGTGCTTCGACACCATTATTCTACATGGACAAATTTTAAATAATAAGTGAACACATAGCAAATCCATCTTCCATGTATAAGGTAATTACCTGCTCATAAGACATTTTTTTTTTCAAACCATCAGATTTATCCATGTAGAATAATGTTGTCGAAGCACAACTTTGCAATTACAAAAACAATGTTTCACTGCAAAAAAAATCATTAAGTCTTGTTATCTGAAAACATCAAAGCATCGAAATTAATCAAATATTATCAAAGCATTAGAATTAAGCACATTTATGTTTAAAACAAGGAGGATAAAAATACCTTAAAAAGGCTCAAAAATACATCACAATAAACTAATTAATATTGATTAAGTATGCTTTGTGCTTCGACACCATTATTCTACATGGACAAATTTTAAATAATAAGTGAACACATAGCAAATCCATCTTCCATGTATAAGGTAATTACCTGCTCATAAGACATATTTTTTTTCAAACCATCAGATTTATCCATGTAGAATAATGTTGTCGAAGCACAACTTTGCAATTACAAAAACAATGTTTCACTGCAAAAAAAATCATTAAGTCTTGTTATCTGAAAACATCAAAGCATCGAAATTAATCAAATATTATCAAAGCATTAGAATTAAGCACATTTATGTTTAAAACAAGGAGGATAAAAATACCTTAAAAAGGCTCAAAAATACATCACAATAAACTAATTAATATTGATTAAGTATGCTGTGGATTTTATAATAAATAATTGTTTTTATTTGTATGAATGGTTTTGTCTTTGAGGGAATAAAATAAATAGATTTTGTGAAAATGAATACATTTGCCAAGATTTATGTATTTAGGTATGTATGTACAGTATGTCCAAAGATGACTTTTTTTGTGTGTGCAGCCATGTGTGCGTCCTGTGGAATCTCAATAGTTGTAAATTTGGACATGCTTCTAATAAGCATTAGAAATCGGTCAGAATGAGGTATCTGATGATTTCACCACCTACCTTCTGGAACAGCCTCTGTGGCGCACATGATGCTTTAAATGTTGCCAAGATAGGCAGACCGCTAGGTTTCACAACAGAGCCGTGGAGGATAAAAAACAAGATTTTTCAGCATATGCCGGTGAACTTTTCTAACTGCATGAAAGTGCTAAATGTGAAAACGTTTTAAGCTATGACGCACGGACACATGCTCACTGCTTTCTACTTTTAGCTGCTGCTTTAGAGAATGTTCAGATCTCTCATTTAGAGTGAAAAGTGTATGCCATGTGTGAACTGCTCTGTTATTCAGTGTCTTCACATAGATGCATATGCTGCTTTAACAAACATGAGCTGAATTTAAACATATCTGTCCACTTGATCACCTACAGAATCAGACATGGTCATAAACAAAACAAGGATTATTGGAGTATGATTAACAAGATTCGGACTATTTCAGTTTTTCGGCTTCAAAATGTCGTTTAATTCAAAGTGTTTCTAGCAGTTTGTTTGTGAAATTTACTAGCAATTTTTTCCCCCATAAGCAGATGCACTTACTATTACAATTCCTTCTTATTATATATATAAAACAACCTCTATTATTTTCTGCATTTCACATCTGCTCTAGTATTCTCGTCTAGCTGATACTTTTAACTTGGCATTGTGTACTATAAATATTGTTGGCTCTTATGATAAATTATTTGTAATGCTCCTCATTTGCATGTCACTTTGGATAAAAGCTTCTGCTAAATGGATGAATGTAAATCGAATATACCTTCTAAACATATAAATCTAATATATCTAATATACATTGTGACAAGCACAAAACACGTGTGTGTGTGTGTATGTGTGTGTGTGTTTTGTGCTTATAATTCTTGTGAGATGGTTAATAAGTTGAGAGGAATGTTGAGTATAATACAAAACTACTATCTCATTCAATAAAAAATGTATCAAATAAAACATTTTATTGCAATTACAAATTGATTATTGGGGGCATTTCAGGATTTCATAAGAGCAGGAAAGGTAGTTCTGCATAGAGACAGATTTGTATATAAAAAAAGCTGGATTGAACAATTTATGTCTGTTGTGTTCATTGTTTAAATAAATGTATCTAGCAAAGTAATGATTTGATAACACAACAGTTTATACAAGAGCAAAGGCTGTTTCTTTTAAGATTTAAAATACACTACAAGTGGACATTCACTACAATCACATCTTTCATTTCACAAGGTGAAGAATTCAGTAGTGTATAACTCTAAAAGTTCATTGCAGTTAATTTAAACCATTGAGGTCTCCATATTTTCTCTGCAGTTTCACACTGTGATCATAAATCTTTGCCTCTTTAGTTCCATACAAAATTAGATCAGGTCAAGACCAAGAATACACAATTATTTAAACACACACTCACACTAAGGTTTAAAGACCTAAAATAGGTTACAATTTGTTCACTTTTTTATTTATTTTATATCCCACAGGTCTCTGAATTTGGACCTTTTTTGTCATAATTGTTATAATTGTTATGACAATAACAACTGTCATAACAACTATAAATCAAAAGTGACCCTTTCAAGATTTTATTTTTCAGATGCATGAAGAGTCAATAGATCTAGAGTATCACAATTCCAAGGATGAACAATGTTAACAATGTAGACTTAAATGCAATTTTAAAGCTGCAATATTCCGAATGCATTGTTAGTGCTGAGGAGGAACAAAAAACATGTCCCACTCTGTCATCTATTACACTGGTGTACATCCAGGGCCTGTTGGATTTCAGATTTGCACTGTCTTTTTTTTTTTGGCTGTCAGTCTTTTGCAGGTCTCTGAGCTTGAGGCCCCTGGCAGTCAGAGGTCACTGGCCTGATCGGTCAGGGCCTGATCCATCCTTGTATGCCTTATAGAAACCTCCATGAGCTACACTGACCACTGGATCCTTTCCACACTGCTCGGTCACACATTAATTGGTCGATCAGGCAGTGCTCGTCCCTCCCAAGCAAAAATAATTGGAAAGCAACTCCTCTCTGGCTCTCTGGTGTATTCCTGTGCTTGTTAGTGGTGTAAATTGTCTGGCAGGGCCTCCGGGGAGTTTTGCAGGAAACAGGTGTTTACTTAACCCAAGTCTGCAAATTGGCTTTGAGGGGAGAAAATTTCAGCGCACAAAAAGAGAAACGGAGGAGAGAGAGAGAGTGCGGTAGCAGGTAGTGAGGAGGAATATTTGCTTTGACAGGCGAGTCGATTAAGCAAATGTCCTTATCAAACAGGTTTGTGCATATGCCAGTGTTCACAGCTGTGTGTTGCCCATGTTCCTCTGCTGGCATGAAAGTAGATTTAAATCAGATTTGGCCCACATGGGTTGGGGGAGTCACCCAAACCATAAGCGCTACCGAATCATGAATATGCCAATTGCTCCAGTGCTATTGGATGACATGTTAATGCATTAAAGTCTTTGCACTAGATTACTGGTAATGTGCTCTGATTGTGGGCATCTCTCCTGTGCCATCAGGGTCTCAGGAGCTTTTTTTCAGTCACACTTTATATTAGGTGGCCTACTTAGCCGTTTGATACAGTATACTACATAAATGTTAGTGCATTGTAATTATTTTTAAATGACTTGCATTGAATTAACATTTGTAGTTAAACTGTTAACCTTATCCTGACCTGTAACCCAACCCTTACCTCAAAACCTAACCACTATAATCATTACAACCCTAGTTTTAACCCTTCATTTATTCCTGAACCTAACCATGCCTCAAACTCATTAGCAGTAAATGTGGAAATCTTCCAAAACAACATGTGATTAGACAGTAAATCCATAGTTTAATGTTAGTTCATGGTAGTTAATGCCACCTAGTATAAAGTGTGACCCTTTTTGTTTTACTAAAGCTTTCAGTTTTCCTCTTTCTGGTCTGAATAAGTGGGGATGAAGACGACAACAAGTCACGGCGTCATCAAACTACGTCTTTGTCTATTTGTTTATTTTGAATACGTGCCCTCTTGCGGCGAAAATTAAATATTGTGCCTTTAAATATGTAATAATTAAATAGTGCTCGAATACTACTATAGTAAGTGAAATGAGTAGAGGCTTGGACCCGCAAACAGCATTCCTTACATCATGACTTAACAAGAGTTTTCTCCCCAAGCAGTCAAACTGATGTCATCAGAGCAAGAACGCAATTCTAGAACAGAAGCAAATTTTCAGTTTTTGATTAAAGATTACGACGGCAGACAATTTTTTTTTTGTCCAGTGTATTGTCTTACATGGTTCAATTGTTCACCACAAGACTAGTAATGTGCACTAAAAAAGTAAGTAGGGTCATTTTTGTTTTCAGGACGACTAATCATTGTCAATACCATTGGCAAAACTACCACATACTGTATACTGCCATCATTTTTTTTATTATTTCAAGCTTATTATTTCAAACTTTGAAATTGGTTTAATCGAACTCTTCTAAAAAGACACAATCACTTTATATGATGAACAGATTTTAATATAGGCTTTTATTTACATATAAATATTGATCAATTACCATTACAAAAATCACAATCTTAAACATTTGCTCATTCTGTGTATTTGTGTCTTTAAAATAGGGTAAATGTGTTGCAAAAGCTTACAGCAGGAAGCTTGATTTCAAATTTGATTTCAAACTGAATTGAATTTACAAAAAAATGACAAGTACACAGTCAGTAATATAATTTTAAAACAAATGACCTCAATTCAGTTGAGGTATTCGAAATATGACAACACTGAATTTTTATAGGCAGTGATTTAAGAGCCATATATGCTGTTTATTTAGATAAATGGAACATCAGATGGCTTTGACCTGTAATGACTGTACAATGTAGTGATGCAGTTAGGCAGACTAGGTTATTTATATGTACAAATCAGACAAATATCCCATTCCAAAACATTTCTAGCATAAACTTACATTCTAAAGAAATTAAAGGTCCATCTTTGATTGTTGAAAGACTTTCTGGTGCATTTCACTTACATTTACATTTACATTTAGTCATTTAGCTGACGCTTTTATCCAAAGCGACTTACAATTGGGGGATACATAAAGCAATTCTTCTTAAAGAGGCAAACAGACACAAGAAGTGGTTGTAATACCAAGTTCTTAGACATTGTTCAAATAAGTACAAGCTAGAAAGAGAAGGAATAAATAAAGAGAGATACTTTTTTTTTTTATGATGAAGTCAAGTAGCTTCGAAAGAGATGAGTTTTCAGCTGTCGCTTGAAAATTGTCAGGGATTCAGCATTCCGGATAGGGGTGGGAAGATCGTTCCACCAGCCAGGAACGGTGAGCGAGAATGTTCTGGAAAGTGATTTTGAGCCTCTCTGTGATGGTACCACGAGGCGTCGCTCACTAGCGGATCTCAGACTTCTGAAGGGGATGTAAATTCGTAGTAGTGAGTGGAAGTAGGCGGGTGCTGAGTCTGTGGCTGTTCTATATGCAAGCATCAGTGTCTTGAACTTGATTCGAGCCGCAACCGGTAGCCAGTGCAAGGAGATAAAGAGAGGCGTAACATGGGCTCTTTTGGGCTCGTTGAAGACCAGTCGTGCCGCTGCATTCTGAATCATTTGTAGAGGTTTGATTGTGCTTGATGGAATCCAGCCAGAATTTTACTATAGGCCACATGCTCTATAGTGAGAGAGGCAAAGGTAAACTGATGTAACTGTTCACTTCTTTTTTAGCTCCTCCCAGCTGCCTTTATCTTCACGTTTTTTTGCTTGCCATCACGAGCCCTACTCTCCTTCACGTCAGTTTCTTATAAGCAAAAATAGATTGCATTAGCGCCCCCTTTTGTCGGCCGTCAACGTCACTTAAAGGTCCCCTGAAATGCTTAGAAACACATAGCGTTACTCTATGTGTTGACGTCATTTTAACTGAAACAGGAAGACAGGGCGGGACATATCAAACAGCCCCTTTTTAAAATAGCCAATAGCATTTGTTTATATCACAGCTTGGGCTAGAGTCATTCAGAGCCGTTGAGCTCCGTAAAGCCGCATTTGACAGGGTATGCCAGCCACAATCTCATCCATATTGCTATAAAATATAGCATTCTGTGAAGAATTCAAATAGCTCCGATACTTGTTATGGTCTGCGCCGACTCGCGCAAGTGATCCGCTCCGTGCTATGGTGTCTCTGGATCGGAGCAGAGTGTGTGTGCGGTGCGGTGGTTAGCGTGACACAGCGCGAAACCAGACTTATTTTTTTCCTCAATGGAAATCATATTTACACTCTTTGAATCGTTCCCAGTCCCCTATATAGTGCATTACGTGCCATTCACTGTACAGAAAATGCTAATTCTGTGGACAAGTGACCAATTTCAGCCGCGGCTTCAGCGTCTATTTTATAGTGTAGGGGGCTGGAGCTTCGAATTCTACAGAGCATTTTATTGGACAGAAAGTTTGATGAGAAGCTGAAGTACGATGTGACGTCAAAAAAATCGTTGAGCCGTTTTGGCGGAAGTGACGAACTGCAAGCTTTGAATGCTTATATCTTCTAAATGCAATTTTTTTTCACTGTTTTGGAGCACATTGCCTTATAGATAACCTTAAGACTAACATATTGATAATAACACCAAAAAAACTTTAATTTTGATTTCATGGGGACTTTAATCTGACACTTTTTCTTTGATGATGAACCAGCAGGCCGCCGGCCATCGGGTGGACGGCTGTTCTGGACTTCTCCAGGGGCGCCAGTCCGCCCCTGCTTACAGCCAATAAAATTTCCAGTAGGATTTTCATCGGTCAGGCGTGGATCTATTCTGAAGGTTGATAACTTTTGACAAAATTTAATCCAGGAGCAAAGAGAAATAATTTCTGTTTAAAGCACGGAGAAATCACGATTGCACACAGTCTGAGTGCGCAGTGCACACAAGCTATATCGGAGTGAGAGGACAGGCAGTTCATTTGTATAAATTAGGCCACTTTGAGAGCTCGAGTCCAATGTCTGCGATTACATGACTGTGTTCTCATGTTACAAAAAAGCACTCGCCAAATTTGCGCGGGAATGATTAAAATTATGCGGAATACCTGCAATCCCGACCCGTGCAGACATTCAGACTCTGTAATTGATAGGAGGTGATGCGTTTCAAAATCACTGTCGGAGAGGAAAGAGAGACGCAGCTTGTATCGGTGTATACTGTGGAAAATGAGTAATGGAACCATGTCAGATATTTCAGTATCGGTATCAAAATATAGATATTTATGATAACACTACCTACATTGTAGTTTTTTCCTCCAAACTTTGAGTCTATAAATTACGCTGAGCTCTCTCTCTGTCTGATCAGCTCTTCGCCTGCTGCAGCGGCGGCTGTTCCCGGTTCAGATATCAGGGCTTTTATTGGTCCGTTTACCATCGGATATCTTTATTGGCTACTGAAGTGCCATCAAAGGTTTGGATATCAACTACTATGATTAACTATGTATTAAACTATGATTTAAAACAGCTTTAAAAATATACAAAAAAATTTACAAGTACACAAAAAAAACTACTTAATTACAGTAACGTGAGTAGTTGTAATTTGTTACCTCCACCACTGTCAAGCGCACTGTCTGATCAGCTCTTCGCCTGCTGCAGCGGCGGCTGTTCCCAGTTCAGATATCAGGGCTTTTATTGGTCCGTTTACCATCGGATATCTTTATTGGCTACTGAAGTGCCATCAAAGGTTTGGATATCAACTACTATGATTAACTATGTATTAAACTATGATTTAAAACAGCTTTAAAAATATACAAAAAAAATTACAAGTACACAAAAAAACTACTTAATTACAGTAACGTGAGTAGTTGTAATTTGTTACCTCCACCACTGTCAAGCGCATCCATTATAGATGTCTAAATTCATATGGTTTTTGTTTAACTTGAAATGCTATAAAGCAAAACGACTTTGTGTAATTTCAGTCTCCAATAATGAGAGTGGAATATTTAATTTAGACCTAAATGTGTATAAGAGTTTAAAATCGTTGTTTACTTCATTACATTTCTCACTCCAGGAAAAAGAGTGCGTACGCATGGTCTAGAATGTCCATAAGGTTCGTAAAAGTTTACTTTTTTTATAAATCCTGATATGTGCGAGGAAAACTGCGTATATGCAATTTTCTTTGCCCATTTTGTGTGTACGCAACGTTTATAAATGAGACCCCTGATCTTCAACAAAACAAGATCTGATTTCAAATATATCTAAACTGGACTTTCCCACTCTTTATAATGACTTCAGAACAGACCAGACCAGACCAGAATGTTCACTTCAGATCAAACCAGACCAGACCATAATGTTCACTTCAGACCAGAACAGACCAGACCAGACAAAAAGAGAATGTTCACAGAATGTTCACAGGAACAGACCAAACCAAAAGCAGAATGTTCACTTCAGAACAGACTAGACTTGACCAGAACAGAATACTCACTTCAGTCCAGAACAAACCAGACCAGACAACAACTGAATGTTAATTTCAAGGTCAGATAAACAGATCAAAACAAACCAAACCAGAACAAAACTTTGTTTCCTCTTTGTGTTTCCAGGGTGTTGCAAAGTGAGCCAATCTTACACAAACATTTATGTTTAGCTGAATATATAATTAATGTGCGCGCGCGCGCGCACACACACACACACACACACACACACACACATCAGACATCCATTTCTACTGTTCAGTGGTAAAAATATTACATTGTACTTTTGAATCTCCTCACAGATTTGTCAAGGCAATTCTCTGAATTATTCAAAAGGATAAGGGCTTGATAATAGCCAATTGTTCAGTCTTTATTATAATGTTGTTTTCTCTCTCGGCGAGCTTCCACTCTGTCCTCTTATTTCAGTATGCAAATAGAAACACACAGTGACCTTCTGAATGACAGCCTTCTGTGGATTTTGCATTAGTTTACAATAGAGACAAAACTAAAAGTTATTGCAGTGCAATAAATGCAATGAAGCCAATGCAATGTTTATGCACTGTATGACATGACATGTCTAACAGACTCTCTCCATTGCAGCTGAAAGTCTTGCACTACAAAGACTATTATGATTGGCATGAAACTGTTACACTAATTTCGATTGTATTTTGTTCAGGTCTGTCAAGTAGGACCACGTTTCTACTTCGAATTCAAAAACGCCCCCTGTTACTTATGAAGATACGCTGATTTGACAGCATGATCACACAAGCACACATGGCACATCTGTGGTGTTTAATCAAGATTTATCAGAGCAATTACACCTCAAATGCTCCATCACTCAACAGCTGTGTGAGTGTGTGTGCGTTCACGAGAGTGCTGCCATGTTCAGGTATGCCAGTTTAACAAGATGCAAGTCACAATCTAGAAGATCCATGTTCAGTGCTAAATGTGCTGCTCCACAATTAGATGTGATAACCGACAGTAAATGCTTATCTCACAGTGCTTATCAGAATGAGGGCTGTGATCACCTATATAACCAGCAACAACATACAGAAACAGCACTGATAGAAATGGGTCAGCAGTGAACTGACACCTTTGATGCATTTTCAGTTTAATTATACACCCGTCTGTGGATGGAGATCTGCTCCCCACTAATTGCATTACAGTAATGGAGGATTTACACCCGTGATTGAGCGCTCTGTTTGCATACACCTATCCATCGGTAACAAAGCTGGAGACCATAAATACCTGACCCTCCAAACCTAAACTCCTCGAAAACCAGCTTTAATCTCTGAACTGTTCATTTGATTGGACTAAACTGGAGAAATTACTCATTTTATCCCTATAAAGCCTACTGTTTCGTATTTGAAACACACATTTCGAAAGCCTCTAAATGATCGACGTGACCAAACCTTTGCAGAATAACCTGTTGCACACAATGCCTTCTGTCGTCTGATTGAAAGTTTAGACTTAATTACCAAGTAAAAGGTTTTTAGTCTAATTGTACAAATGTCCACCTTCAGCTCCTGCTTCATGTGTCTTTTTGCTGTTAAATCTTGACAGATTTTTATAAAGTAAACTTAAGAATAAAGTTGATATTGTTAGTAATATTTCAAGATGAACACTTACTGGTCTGAAACAGCTTCACTGTACTTGAGTATCAAAAAATAATTTTGTATAAAAATCATGGTAAGGGAACATGAACGTTTACTTGTTCATCTCTCAATCATCATTGTATTGCATTGCATTATACGATTTTGCATATATCAAACTAAGCATTTAAATATCATCTTACTAAGACATTATTGGAGATATAAAGTGACAACAGATCTTTATATAATTTTATGTAAGTATCTGTTATACTGTTAGAAAGATCTCATGGATTTGCATTACAATCAGAATTTAATCATAAATATTAGGGCTGCGTAAAAAATATCAATATCTCAATATTAATCGATTCTCATTTTTACAGAGCGATATCGATTCTTAAATCCCAAGAATCGATTAGTCTCACCTTTTTTCAGTTAATGGACGGAATGTTGAAGGGCACTTCACATCCAATATATCGCAATAAGCATTGTGCTTTGGCACTTTTAATATGAAACAAAGTCTCAGATTCTGTCCATTGTATTGCAGTATTCAAACAATAAATGTCTTTTTAACGCCGTTTAATGTGGAGTGACAGATCGCTGTAGCGCCTCAGTTCAACAGACGCAGCAGCGCGAGGTGCACGCAAACTAATCATCTCCTCCACATTAATACCAGTTTCAGCTCAAAATAAACATGACTAAACATCCGAAGGTAAGTTAAAAGAAAGAGTACAACTTTTCAATCCGTATTGTATCTCATGTAATCGCTCAATCTGTGTTTCAACCGCGCAAAGACGTCAATATAACGGCTTGTACAATGTCACGTAACATCTCATTTACCTCAGAAAAACATATTCGGTGACCATAAACTCATTAGTTAGAAAATAAACTGTAGAGAGGGACATTTTGCTAAATATATGCACCATATAACATATGCATTATAAATTTTACTGTTCTTCAATGTTTAATTTATTTGAATAAATCCATCAGGTTTTTATGACAGCCACCATTATGTTTAAATTAAAAAAAAAATGAATTATGTAATTGTAACTTTATTATTTTAAAAACTTCATTAAGTGTAATTTTAACCAATCAGTCAATTTTAACCTTCAGTTTTATAGTAATGTAGTGCCAACTGACTCATATATATTTTACAGCATTAGTTGAGATATTTTTTTCCCTTGAGAAAATTTGGCAT
>NW_015505420.1:1454342-1474342 GCF_001515645.1 Sinocyclocheilus grahami
CAGCAGAATTTTTTTTGTAGCCTTGGCCAGATCTGTGCCTTGCCACAATTCTGTCTCTGAGCTCTTCAGGCAGTTCCTTTTGACCTCATGATTCTCATTTGCTCTGACATGCACTGTGAGCTGTAAGGTCTTATATAGACAGGTGTGTGGCTTTCCTAATCAAGTCCAATCAGTATAATCAAACACAGCTGGACTCAAGTGAAGGTGTAGAACCATCTCAAGGATGATCAGAAGAAATGGGCAGCACCTGAGTTAAATATATGAGTGTCACAGCAAAGGGTCTGAATACTTAGGACCATGTGATATTTCAGTTTTTCTTTTTTAATAAATCTGCAAAAATGTCAACAATTCTGTGTTTTTCTGTCAATATGGGGTGCTGTGTGTACATTAATGAGGAAAAAAAAATAACTTAAATGATTTTAGCAAATGGCTGCAATTTAACAAAGAGTGAAAAATTTAAGGGGGTCTGAATACTTTCCGTACCCACTGTATATATATATTCAAATTTACAGTTTATTCATGAGTGTACACTGATGATAAAACACTGGAGGTATTATTATGCAATAATTGTTTTAATGTAAGTTGAAGTGCATATTATATCTTTACATGGCCAGCTATTATTAACGGATTAAAATGTTAGATTGTTTGAATTTGTTTGATTTGTACTGTAATTTTTTGTTTATTTGTTATGTTGTTTTCATATTTTGTATTGTCAGCAATAAAGTAAATTGTATCCTGTAAACTGTAATCCTGTAAATTGTACCGACAGGATAACACTTTATTAATCCTCTGGGGGAAATGGAGTTATACAAAAATGTCTAATAAATAGAAAACAAAAAAAAAACGAATTATTTCTAGTTGAGCACTGCAAAGCTGAATGAGAGACTGATTCTGTTACCTCATCTGTAATACTTTCAGAATGATTGTGATTCCTGTGTCTATGGTAATAGAGTGAAAAAGTTGGGTTCCAAAAGTAAAATCTCCATAAATTTTCTTTATAGGGAAATTTTAACAATAACTTACAAACCATCAAAGACAGACCTACTGTGAGCTCTGAGGTAGTTAACTGATTATATATGCTTTTGTTGAAGCCATCCAGTTGCCTTTTATTCTATTTTGAAATATTTGTGTTTAACTGCTGAATTTGCGGTGGAAAAACTACATTTCCCATGATGCAGAAAATTCCACCAATTGAGAGCCAAAAGAGCATTTGATGCAAAGATACAATCAAGTCAGTCTCACTATGCAGCCAAAATACTTAAATATGTGTATACTGTATATATGCATATTTTGCAATAAATTTAAAATATACTGTTTCTTTAGAATTAGTAAAAAACTTTAAATGAAGAGATTACATTTTCGCTATAGTCTTTAATTTGTTTTTATCATAAGCAATGTTTCATGGGATTGTAGTTCTTTCGCTCAATAAAGCTGTTAAGTTCACAGTCTTGTATCTTTGTCTTTTTGTCCATTTTTTTTATTTTTTTGCTTCAAACCAAGTTTATAATATGTTTCTCTGTGTAGCGGGTTGGTTTGATTCATGACTTATCACTATAGAGACTAATGCATTCTATAGTGACTTCTCTGATTGGTGGATGTCTCTCTCTGGATTATGGGTAGTGTAGTTCTTCAACAGGAATTTACTGATCACACAAATGAGGTTGAAATGACACTGACACCATCACTAATCCCCAGAGATCATGAATGGTATGGTTAGAAAGGTTTATACACTCTCAGAGAAAAAAAGGTACAAAAGCTGTCACGGTGTTCTTTCAAAACGTACTAAATTCTCAGAGAAAAAAAAAAGAAAAAAAAAGGTACAAAAGATTCTCAAAAGGTACACATTTCGATTTTCAAAAGGTACACATTTGCACCTTTTAGTTAGTAATATGTACCTTTAAGGTACCAATATGGACCCTTTATGTACAAATTTGTACCTTTTGAAAATGTACAGACAGCTTTTGTAATATGCACATTTGTAAAGACCAATATGTACCTTAAAAGTACCAACATGCATCCTTTTTTAGTAAATGTGGTACTAAGGTGAAACTTCTGCAAAGGTACTACCCTAGTCATAACTTTTGTACCTTTTTTCTGAGACTGTACGTTATTGTTAAAAATCAATATGCCACTTGTTAAATACAACTAATACGCAACTGAACAGTTTAGTTCTAATCAGTCTTCATGTTTAGTTACAGTAAACATCTCATGCTTCAGGTCTGGTAAATGTGGTGTACTGTATGTTCAGTCACAGACAGGAAATTTTAACAATAACTTACAAACCATCAAAGACAGACCTACTGTGAGCTCTGAGGTAGTTAACTGATTATATATGCTTTTGTTGAAGCCATCCAGTTGCCTTTTATTCTATTTTGAAATATTTGTGTTTAACTGCTGAATTTGCGGTGGAAAAACTACATTTCCCATGATGCAGAAAATTCCACCAATTGAGAGCCAAAAGAGCATTTGATGCAAAGATACAATCAAGTCAGTCTCACTATGCAGCCAAAATACTTAAATATGTGTATACTGTATATATGGATATTTTGCAATAAATTTAAAATATACTGTTTCTTTAGAATTAGTAAAAAAACTTTAAATGAAGAGATTACATTTTCGCTATAGTCTTTAATTTGTTTTTATCATAAGCAATGTTTCATGGGATTGTAGTTCTTTCGCTCAATAAAGCTGTTAAGTTCACAGTCTTGTATCTTTGTCTTTTTGTCCATTTTTTTTATTTTTTTGCTTCAAACCAAGTTTATAATATGTTTCTCTGTGTAGCGGGTTGGTTTGATTCATGACTTATCACTATAGAGACTAATGCATTCTATAGTGACTTCTCTGATTGGTGGATGTCTCTCTCTGGATTATGGGTAGTGTAGTTCTTCAACAGGAATTTACTGATCACACAAATGAGGTTGAAATGACACTGACACCATCACTAATCCCCAGAGATCATGAATGGTATGGTTAGAAAGGTTTATACACTCTCAGAGAAAAAAAGGTACAAAAGCTGTCACGGTGTTCTTTCAAAACGTACTAAATTCTCAGAGAAAAAAAAAAGAAAAAAAAAGGTACAAAAGATTCTCAAAAGGTACACATTTCGATTTTCAAAAGGTACACATTTGCACCTTTTAGTTAGTAATATGTACCTTTAAGGTACCAATATGGACCCTTTATGTACAAATTTGTACCTTTTGAAAATGTACAGACAGCTTTTGTAATATGCACATTTGTAAAGACCAATATGTACCTTAAAAGTACCAACATGCATCCTTTTTTAGTAAATGTGGTACTAAGGTGAAACTTCTGCAAAGGTACTACCCTAGTCATAACTTTTGTACCTTTTTTCTGAGACTGTACGTTATTGTTAAAAATCAATATGCCACTTGTTAAATACAACTAATACGCAACTGAACAGTTTAGTTCTAATCAGTCTTCATGTTTAGTTACAGTAAACATCTCATGCTTCAGGTCTGGTAAATGTGGTGTACTGTATGTTCAGTCACAGACAGTCTTTGTAAATGCTTTGGGAATCTATCACTCTTTTTCATGCTCTGCTCTCGCTGCTGTGAATAAACTGCTTGCACTTCGCTCTGCCTGAGCCTGCATTGTAATAAACAGTCAGGTAGTCATTTAGCAGCTGTTTTTATTTGAACAGGTTCAGTCCTCCAGGAGTAACCCAAGGTTAAGTGACTCTTTTAAGGGCTCACGGCCAGAATCGAACCAGCAACCTTCTGGTTACGAACCCCTATGAGTCTCAGTCATTATACTGTGCCACCCACACACACCTTCACTCTATTCTAATTGCTCTGACTCAAGCAGACATATGTTGTGTGAATCTTACTGTAGGTGTGAATATCGTGAGGCAACAGTCACCCATCTACTCTGTCAGACTGACACGGTTAAAAGCTTCTCGCAGTCGGGTCTTTTGGGGCTGTCAGTGGGCCGAGACGTTCCCCGATTCTCTCAAAGAGAGACTTTTACTGTACGCCTTTTCCTACATGACTCAACGTAGTAGATGGGCGAGACGTTATGGGCGGGTGACGTTGTCTGGAATGTTGAACCTGTGTTGGTCCACTCCTCTTCAATGGCTGTGCGAAGTTGCTGGATATTGGCAGGAACTGGAACACGCTGTCGTATACGCCGATCCAGAGCATCCCAAACATGCTCAATGGGTGACCGCGGCTTATGAGTTTTCTCATTAGCTGCGTGTTCGTGTCTTTTGTTCTAGCACATGGCTTGTGATTTGTTTTGCTGGCCATGTGCTTGTGTTTTGTTTTGTGTGAGCACATGGCTTTTTGTCTTTGATTCGGTGTGCCATGTGCTCATGTCAATTGTCTTGACCCCTCCCATCTTGTTACCTGATTATTAGTTAATTTGCCCCACATGTGGTTCCTTGTTACCCTCCTCATTTGCTCTCCATTTATTCTCCTTGTGTTTGCAGTCCTGCGTCCGTTCGTCGTCTTCTCTCCCTGGTCGTGTCGTGTCGTGTCGTGTCGTGTCGTGTCGTGTCGTGTCGTGTCGTGTCCAGATCCTGCCTTGCCTTGCCAGCCTGTTTTTCCCCCACGGGGTTGTTTGGTTTGTTTTATTTTAATAAAAAGCCCATTCTTTCTGCAGTACTGAGTCCTCGTCTCATCCCTCTACCCGGAACCCTGACAATATGTATGTATGTGTGGACGTTTTGAGCTTTCAGAGAATATTCAGAAATAATGTTTTCATAACTCAATGGGAACATTAAATTAACAATACATTTTTAGAACATATTTTTTGGTAGCTGGGTGTGTTCTTGAAAAATGAAACATTATTTTTATATATAAAACATTATATATATTCCAACAGTAACATATTTCATGATGTAGGTGGATGCAGTAGCGTACAGTAAAATCAATCAATGACTAAGAGTATTACCAGAGTCATCAATCAGTACTGTAAAACTGCCTGTGTGAAGCATCATTACTGTAGCGATTGTCTCACACAGACAGCAGATCACACAGAACGGGCCATTGCCCTACACAAACACACTGATCAGCAGCTCAAATCGAGCTCCAGCAGGTCTCATATGCAGTGATTGCTTGCCCTCCACTCGTCTAAGCACAAGCGCTGCTCCTGTTCTATTACAAAAGTCATCCATCAGTACAGTAAAGCTGTCCGTGAACAGCCATCAATCATCCATCTGTACGGCAGTAGGAGAGGCCTGTCACACTGCTGGATTCATTTAGGCTGATCCAGCCCATTCCTGCTGGTGACACTCAACTGGTGTCAATGATTTATAATTCTTTGAAGGAGTTTATTCCCATAAACCCGAACCCTACGGCTGAGTGGTTGTTTCTTGAGGGTTTGGGTGAAATACCTTAAAGAAAAAAAAAAAACTCAGCCCAAATAGGTTACATCTGCTTCCAAACCACTCCTTAGAGCTGAAAGACATCAATATAATAACTCAACAATTAAAAACTGACCATAAAAAACACTGATAAAGACTGTGATACTACACAAGAAATGCAAATGTGCTTGACAATGTGCTCCATGCAATAACAGCTTAAAACTTCTATGTACGCATAAAACTTGTATGCATGTATATATACTGGTTTCAACATTGATAATAATCAGAAATGTTTCTTGAGCAGCAAATCAGCATACTACAATGATTTCTGAAGGGTCATGTGACACTGAAGACTGGAGTAATGATGCTGAAAATTCAGCTTTGATCACAGCAATAAATTATATTTTACAATATATTCACAGAAAACAGCTATTTATATATTGTAATAATATTTCAAATTGTTACTCTTTCTTCTTTTTTTGACCAAATAAATGCAGCCTTGGTCTTATGCTCAGTAAGATACTTTTTCCAAAAAAACATTATACATAGATTAATTTAGGTCAAATACTGTAGTATTATTAATATAACTGAATTAACCTGACTGCAGTAAGTTCCACTAGCAAAAGTTATTTGAATAAAGACAGTATTTTTTTTTTTAAAGTGCATGTAATTGATATAATGTCTACATCTTTAGCTTTAATAATGGATCTTAAATTTATTTCTCTCATAGATCTCAGGAATTAAGATGTCTGCAATCTTTGGTGAACAACTGCAATTTATGAAGACATTTTGATGGCGTCCCTCAGCACTTTAATCTAAATCATTTTCCATACAAATTGCCAAATGCAGCACTAATCGCAATCACATATGGAGTGACTCTGATGGGCTTCTATTGCGCTGTAAAGGTGATGCATTCGATGACATGCCGGGTAACCTTTGCAGATGATATTGCCTTTCATTAGGGCACGTGGATGGTAGGTCTGCAATGACACCACTATTACTTTCCACACTCAGGTTGACTCATATTCATTCTCCAGCCCTCATCACACAACAGACAGAATTGTTGTTTAAATAGATGCTCCTGCTGGCTGTTTGGACATCTGGCCGTGTGCTTGAAAATCTTCTGTGATATTGCAGAAAAAAAAAAAATACATAAAATGCATGACAGGAAATAACATGGGATGGAGAATCATCTTCCCAAATCTCATCCTGTGACCTCGACCGGCTGCCATTAATCAGCATGCAAGGCTTTTTCTTTTCAAGAGGTTCCTACATTGTGTTGATCTGTTCAGGTGCCATCTTCTGCAATATCCAAACTAACTTGAGTTTTGCACACAGTTCAATGCTATAAAATATTTACTTAGAATAGGAAAGGTTAGGTGTTTTTTTCATAGCATCCACTATGCATCAAATGAGGTGATTATGTACACTGAAAAAAGCCATGTCATTTATTTAAAGTGCATTTTTTATATTGGCAACACACCTCAAACAAACAAACAAATACATAAATAAATAAACTATTTTGTTTAAATAGTTTTTTTTCTTGACACCACAGTGTTGATTATTAAATTATTAATAAATTGTGGGATTTATTTAATTAAATTTGTATTTAATTATTTGTTAGTTAGTACATAACAGAAACGATTATGCATAACAATTTATTAAGCATTTTATAAGGTGCAAATTCTACTTTTATATTGTAGAAAATGTAGCTTTTGTTTATGATGAAATTACATTACAAAAGCCAAAACAAACTATTGCATTGCCTGCATTAAATAAGAATTTGGCTGATGTCTAAAGAAAATATATTATATATAATATATAAATAAAGATACGGTCTTTATAATAAATCTTTTTTTTTACTGTGGATGAATATATTTTCTTTCTTTTTGTCTTTGAGAAATTTAATTATTTATTGGATTGATTGATTGCCTGAATGATTGATTGATTGAGTATATTAACAAACTTTAAGGTTACCCATAAATATAATTTCAGAAAAACAAATGAATTTGACTGTATTGTAACAAATAAGAGTGTTTTTTCGGTGTGCAGGAAATGGCAAAACTGGCAGCCGATGTTTGATGAAAACTGAGGCTCTCAACAGTTCACATGTAGTCATGCATACCAAACCATTCTCTCTCCAGTCTCCTACTGAAGATACGATGTGAATAAATGCATACAATCAATGTACAGTGCATTCAGAGCTCACCTAAATAACGGCCCTCAAGTGCTGCCTGCATAATGCAAACCAATGTGGATTTTAGCTTGACGGTTTGCAATCCATTCATGCCAGAGAAATCGAATGTTTGAAGAAACGCTTTATTTCTCAAAGCACTCAAGAGCAAAAATGAATAGAAGAATATTTGTCAGTATCTTCTTGAAAATAACACATCTTTACAGCATAACATTGATTAGATGTGCTGAACTTTTGTTAGAGATAACATTGTATTCTGAAGATAGATCTGTCCCTAAACTCAACTGTGCTCAACTTCTGAGATTTAAATGGCGTGACTGATCGTGGTAATTAGAAATGATGACGGACTGAAAACGACCTGCAAGACAAACCTACAGCGAACTGTCATTAGTGGGTTGTCAGTGTTTTTAACACGTCAAGCACACGTTCGTGCTGCTGTGAGCCATGTGTGAGTCTGGCTTATAAATACTTGACTTCAGTACGGCCCGGAACGTCTTTAAAAACATGTGATCACAACAGACAGGTGAGTACAGTTATATCTGTGACATTATCACCAATCAATATCAGACAAGTGAAAATCAGCTGTGAAAACATAACCGAAAAAAAGAACTATAAATCTTAATTGTAAGTGCCATTTCATTAATAATATATACAGCATATACTGGAAAAACAACAGAGTTCCTTAAGCACAGATAAAGATTTTTTGCTTCATTATGCTTTCATGAGGCTTTTAAGAATTTAGTATGTTGATGTTTATGTGGATTTGAACTAATTTACAGTATTTGTTTATGGACTTGACCGATTATATGGGTCTATATAGACCTGGAACAGGTTTATTATCAACTGAAATAAAATATACAATAATATATATACTGTATATATATAGCAAAAACTATAACAATAAATAAATTACTCTAAATTGGCCTTGGTCTTGAGAGCTCATAAACCATATAGCCATAGCGAGGTCTGGGTCTCAGACAAGATGTCGGTCTATTTCCATTGCTCTTGAGGTGATAATCACCTCAACCACAGATCGGCACTGTGTCTTCATCATTTCTGAAATCTCATTTCATTTGAAACACTGAATAACGCAGTGGATTCTACAAGTTCACTTCCTTTCAAATGGTTCTTGAAGGTAAATGGTTCAAGGTCTTGGTCTAGAGTTTGGTTCTTTTCATATTGGTCTGGGTCTGACTCCATGTTTGCCAAGTATTTTCAAGACCAGCTGGGCTTTAACTGTGTTTTGTCTATAAATGCTATAGTAGATTTAATCTCTGGTTCAAAGCTTCTCATGAACTGAACTCATGTGGGACTTTTGGTGGATAAGGTTAGATGGATGTTCAATACAAGCTCTTAGCGCTGTGGACGACATCTGTGGCATGTTGTCGATGACCACAGACTTTCTTCTCATTGTAAATAGGCTAACACATAGTTACAGAGATGCACTTTGAATGAAAATGCATGTGGCAAAACCATTGCAATGGAATTAACTGCTGCACACTAAAAAGCATGATGAAATAGCTTACCAACCCTGTCTATATAAACAGTATTATATAAAGCCAATAACACTGATAACTTGTACGTACAGTAACAGAAATGTTCTGTTTAAAGGAATAGTTCACTGAAAAAGGAAACTTGCTTGAAATGTCCTCACCCTCAGGCCATCCATGTAAATTATGGATTTGTTTCTTACAAACACGCAGCTTTTGGCTTCACACAACATTCATTGAAGGACTGGAGTGGTGTGGATTGCTTATGGATTATTGTGATGTTTTAATCAGCTGTTTGGACTCTCATTCTCACGGCACCCATTCACTGCAGAGGATCCATTGGTGAGCAACTACATTTCTCAAAATCTTAATTTCTGGATGAACTATTACTTTAAAGCAGAGAACATCAGTAACATATTACCAGAAGTTCATTCAAAACACTTTTCTTTTTTTTTTGCTTTAACAATAAAAACATCAAAATAGCTTTGCATTTCTGCTTCCATATTCAACAGACTTACATTACTGAATATATATGTATATATTTATTTTTTTGCCAACTGAGAGGGCGAATTTAAATGATTTTCTGTCAGCATGTGACAAATGCTGCATATATTTAACCCGGGACAATCTTGTGACTAAGCGTTTATTTCAGCACCATGGACAGCTCTCGAGCTCAGTTTGACTGGAATGATTCCGTTTTTGTTTATCCGTTGTGAGCGACTTTATTACTTAATTACAGATGCCTTTGTTGTAACGCACTTGGTGAATTATATATATATATATATATATATATATATATATATATATATTAGTGCACAAAGCATAAATGAAGTCTCATCACTATTAGAGAATGACACCATATGTCTTCAGAGAGGTTGAATGAATAATTCCGCTTTGCAGCCAGTGATGTCTTTACTCAGCAACTGCACATTCAGGACAAACATGATAGCTAGAACACTGTTTTCCCCTTTGTATGTTTCCTGCTGCATCTGCAAAGTCAATAAACATGTGCACTGCAGTAGAAAGCACAACAATCTCCATCCTCAGGCCTGAATCGCACCGGGAACGTGATGCAGAAGGAAGCGTTCACACTCGCATTAAGCTCGGATGTGTTGTTGCGAGGAGCGTGTGTTGCTGGTGAAAAGGGGGCAAATCTTCACGGCTCTGCCACAAACGGCGTGTTGAGGGCACGGAGAGGCTCAAAGCTGGAGGTGAACTTGTGTGAATGTGTTTCTGAAGCTTAACTGTTGGGGGAGCTCTCGCACTTTTGCGCTTGATGTCAAATGTGACTTTGAAGCTTTTGGTAATTGAGTGATTATGATGGACACAAAGGCTCAGCCTAGAGTCCTAAATTGTTTTTTTGTTTGTTTTCCGGGATGCATCCCATTACTGGTGCAGTGACTCAAACCTGGTCGATATGCACTTTTCATCTGGTCATATTAGGCGAAATTATGACGCCCGTCAATTTTAGTGATCAGTCCACAGCATGCTTTTAGTGGCCTAATTTGGATTGTATAGCAGGGATGCTTTTTTTTCAAACCCTAATTATGTGTTATTGATTTTTTGATTCCATTAATAGCAAAATAACCAGTTTGCATTATCCGAGCAATGCAATTGTATTCGCTCACTTATGCAATAAATGCATGCTAACCTAGACACACATGAATGTCCAATTAAGCACAAACAAGCCACACTTGTGACCATTTGATAATGTCAGCAGAAGCTCCAGGCGACTCAGTGTCACGCACCCAATACAAACTGGTCCAGGTGCGTGTCGCAGCCTGACGTTCTCCTCCGCACCTGCCGGTACCTGTTCCGATCGTCATTCACCAAGGCAAATAAAGGACGGTCTGCATACAGAGCCTCTCTCAGCTCGTCTCGGACCACAGACGTTGAACTGTGGACGCTTGATCTACACATAGGCCAAGACAAGAATATCAACGACGAGGCTGCTTTGGCAGAGGGAATAATGAGCACTGTCTCATGCTGGCAGGAGTCGCATTGGCTGCCATGTGAAAGGGTGCAGCTGGGGGTCTTGGCGTCTTGGATCTCAGGATGAATCGTGTGCTACTGAACGCCTGCTTGTTTATTGTGCTGGTCTGTAGTGTCATAAAGATGACAAGGCTCAGATGCATCCATCAGCTCCGACTGCTGCCTAGTATTTATGTTTATGTGAAAGCTGAGGTCATGATATGAGACTTAAATGTTGGAAATTAAGAGTTTAGTATGCATAACAAACATGGATTTATTATCCAACCAGTGTGAACTACAAATTCAAGATACAGAGGAGACCGGGGCTAGTTGTCACACTTTTTACTTCAGTGATTTTTTTTTTCTTCTTGCGAAAGTCAGTGTAGAGAAACATTTCCACTGTTATGTGATTCCCCAATTAAAAAAAAAAAAAGCAACAGTGTGACAATGTTACAAATATATCAGCGTAACAATATGACTCCCAGGAAGTGAGATAATTTGGAATGCTGGCTATTATTTATGTAAAAAAAATAAAAGCAAAGGTGATGATGGGACTTAAATGTTGATATTAAACATTAGTATTCATAACTAATATGGATTTATTATCTAACCAATGCATAACAAATACTATAGTTTTAGGATATAGAGGAGACTGGGGCAAGTTGTCACATTTTTACTCCAGTAAATATTTGTCCAGGTGGATTTATTTAATTCAGTGAACATACTTTGACTACAAAAACTGTTGAACATGTTCATTGTTATTGTCCAGAAAAAAATAAAATAAAATAAAAATCACATGCAACACAACTTGACTCTGATATAGTGGGGCATGTTGTCACACTGTATGGGTTTATGGTAACCTGCCATTAAAGGCATAATTCCCCCCCAAAATTAAATTATGTCACTTACATGAAGATAGTATCGAAGAACATTGGTAACCAAACAGTGTTGGTGCACACAGACCTTTTTGTCCATTTTAAGTACAAAAAACATTTATCAAAATATCTTCTTGTAAGTTCCACATAAGAAAGAAAGTCATGGAGGTTTGGAACGGCATGTGAATGATTATTTTTGGGTGAACTATTCCTTATTTTAAAGCAACATTTAAACAGTCAAATAGTTATGCAACACAAAACATGACTAAACACTAAATATATGATTGCATGATGATTACATGTGAATACGCACATTAGGTTTGCCATTATTACTCAAAGTCCTCTCCTTTTATTGGCAAAGACACATCGTAATTTCCGACTAGCGCGGCACATGTCTTTACAGCATCACAGAGGCGAGAACGTCTCTGGTGTTCTGATTAATTCAAGACTTTAAGCAGATAATACCAGCACTTCTCTCTCTGGGATATGGTAATTGCGAAGCATAGTAAAAAGCCGATCTCTGGGTTTCAGTGATTTGAGTAATCTCAGAACACCTTGTGTTAACAGAAATTAGCTTGCTGCTAAAATTAGCCCGCTGATAATAATCCTTCTATGCTAATATAAAATCAGCACGGGGAACACTAAATGAATATCACCGGATCAATTGATCCAGCCTGCAGAATTCATCTCAGCCTTGTAGCATTAATATAGATGCCAAAATCAAACATTTATGGGTCAAATATTACAGAGAGATTCTCCAGTGACATGAGCCGGTGTCATCATCAGTCGTCTTGGCAGGATTTCCACGTAATTAGAGGATCTTCACGGTATGTTTCATCATTGACGTTTTTAATGGTTATTGCTCTACTGTAGTTACAGTACTTATGCTTTTAATGTCATATGATGGAAGCTCAGCATTAAATTATGTCAAATTGATTGACTTCACGGGCATAAGAGATCTTAGTACAGTAGAGATCTGTTCAGAAATCCTAATTCCTTCAGATGGGACTAAAGAAACACAACCTCATAAGAGGGTGATTTGAGATGCTCTACACATAGGGAGCAATAATGTGAGCTGCACAAACAGATTTCATTTGGTGGCCGTCTTGGGAACGCTGTCATTTCAGTCATGCAAGTAAAGCGCCTATGTAATTAAAAGAGAAAGAAGGAAAGAAAGAAAGAAAGAATGAATAGAACAATAATGACATTAAATATGATTAGTTTTATTCATATCACAAGATTACATTTATTCATTTAAAATGTATATATATTTGGAATTAACATAATTTGACATAACTGTTTTATTCGGTTCAGTGTGCTTCTGTTGGCAGATTTTAAAAGTAATTTTATTTTATTTTGTTTTGTTTTATTTCTATACTTGAAACAGGACATGCTTATTATTTTATATCAGTTAGTATAACACCAATATTTTAGTTATGTTTGTTTAACTATATTTGTAAGTCAGTATTTTGATGTAGTATTTTAAAAATGTAGTATTTGCAACAAAAACAAAAAGTATTTAAGTATTAGTATTTTTGTTATTATTATTAGTATTGTTAAAAAAACGAATACTAAAACTAATAATAATAGTTATGGTTCTTGGATATATTATAATATTATTTTGGATTTTTATCATGATTGGTGCTGTTATTTTTTATTTTTTTAATACATACTTTTATTTAAATCATTTACTTAATTTGACATTGCAGTTTTATTCTGTTCAGTGTGATTTCTATGCAGTTTAAAGTTCATTTTTATACCTTAAATAGATCATGGTTATAATTTTATATCAGGTTGTTATTTTTGCTTTTACAATTCCAGTCCATTTTCAGTCAACAGACAATGTTTACATTTAGTTTTATTGTTTGTGTATATCATTAACCCTACATCTCCATCTTTATAATGCCCCTCATCATTTCTTTGACAGCACAAGTGCATCTTGCACTGGTTGATTGCATTCACTGTGACACTGTGAAGAATAATTTTATCTAAAATGTTTCCGTTCATATTTCAGCTGCCTGTGAGAATTGCAACTAGATTGTTCTGGGCATAGGGAGTTTTTGATTAAGCTATTAAGTATATTAGCTTTTATGAAAGTGCCCAATCTGACTGCGGCGCGTCCTCTGTCCTCTGTTTCGTATCATTTAATAATGTCTCTGAAATAAGTCTATCAGCAAAGCTGGAGGAAATATATGCACCGTTCTTTGAAGAGTTGATCTGATTTGTGCAATTATGAGTCAAACGACACTATAGACTAAAACTAGAGGACAGTGTTATGAAAAGAAAGTAAGGACAAAGCAGCTGTTAATGCTGTGGGGTTTTAGATCAAGTCACAACATTGAATTATATGCAACAGTTTGTCTTTGATATTTGAGAACGCTGAAATCGCACATCACTGTGTCGACAGCTAACCGTCAGTGTATGTCCAGCCGAGCTCCAAACAGCACTGCATATTTTTCTTTGTTAGTTACGGTCCATTCATTCGATTGGTGAATACACGTTGCTGATACACCAGGAGTCAGGGTTTGGCTTGTTAGCATGGGTCAGT
Organism: Sinocyclocheilus grahami; assembly: GCF_001515645.1. Classification (NCBI taxonomy): domain Eukaryota; kingdom Metazoa; phylum Chordata; class Actinopteri; order Cypriniformes; family Cyprinidae; genus Sinocyclocheilus; species Sinocyclocheilus grahami. The sequence goes on from NW_015505420.1 coordinate 1,468,744, forward strand.
TAGCTGTCAACAATTGCATAATTCTTTGTCTGTAAATGACTAAGACTATGCTTTTAAACATACTCATGTGAATTAGCAGGGGGCGTTAATACATTTTTCTCATGCAATTTACTGACATTTACTGACACGCCTTAAAGGAGCCGCCCCTTAAAAATGCATAATTTCAGACATGGGGCAGAATGATGGTTAATCATCATTTTTGTGGCAGTTATAATAACATTATAAGTAAACCCCAAGGAAGATACTTAAGATAAATCCATGTCAAGACCCCTTTAAATGCGGATAACATGGTTCTAAGAAGGGAAGCGCACGACCCTTCATGGGCGACCGGTGACTGTTTTTGCCTGATCTTCATAAATTATTAAAAGCCATGGTCATTTGCAGCGATTAACCTCCATAATTCATACAATTATGTAATGAAAGGGCTGAATGAAAGTCTGCGCCGTGGCTCCCGACTGCTTAGGCGGTGGGGGAAACACTCGTGACAGAGAAAACCTCGGCACTCGAGCTCGACTGAGGCCCACCAGCTGCTTCAACCTCACCGCTGCCAATGGAGACCGCTGGGATTATTAATAAACAATGGCAACCTGTAGGGGAGAAGAGGTAGATGTAGTTTGCCAGCAGGTTTGACTTCAAGTGCTTTTCCCCACCTGGAGTGGAGAACAGCTGGAAAACTGTTCTGGAAAACGAAAGGGCATGAGGAGACATCACACACATGCATCTTTGCTACAGTAGTGCTGTATAATTAATGGATTAGCGAATTGGGTCCAATTGTGTAAGCCTTCCGTCCATCTTTGACAAGGGCCTTCATATAAAGTTCCTCTTCCTTGAGTCTCATCCAAAGATTTAGAGTGAGTGAACGATGCAGCTTTCGGGATAGAGATTTGATATGAAGAGACTTGAAGAGATCTGATCACCCATGCTAAAAACCTTTTGAAGTACATATTTGTGTATAATTGGTATAGGCAAAGTTCCTCTCAAGTAGCTTTTCCACTGAATTATACACTAATACAGAAGGTGCACAGAGACATTCACACAAACACAAAACACCATCATGGTAACACATTTTAAACAAAACACTTTCAAATGTCGAGTGTCACGCAGGGAATTCTGGAAATGTCAGTTTACAGTCTTTGACTGTAAATTATACGTTGATTTGTTCCTTTTTACGTATAAAAACTGTACAGTTAACAGCATTGTCTGGTTAGATCTTTTACTGTCCCCCCCCCGTATATAGGCCAAGTACGGGAACTTACTGTTAACCTATTAACAGTTTTTTTTTGTTTAGTTTTTTTCCCTCCGTTGCATTTTCCTACAATATTTTACAGTTAAAATGACACATTTTTTTTACAGTGTACATTCAAGTGATTTTATTAGTGCTGTCAAACGATTAATCGCGATTAATCGCATCCAAAATAAAAGTTTTCAAATACATTATGTATGTGTGCTGTGTATATTTACTATGTATATATAAATACCTACACATGCATGTTTATATTTCATAAACATATGTTTATATATTACATTTATTTATTTATAATATAAATTATATGAATATAAATATATATGTAAATATTTTAAAAACATATACTGTATGTGTGTACACTGAACACATATTATGCAAACACAAACTTTTATTTTGGATGCGATTAATCACGATTAATCGTTTGACAGTACTATATTTTATATTTATTTAATATTATATTATCTTCAAGTACAGTTTTTTTTATATATACTTTTAAGGTTTGAAGTAGACTACAAGTGCACATTCAATGAAATTAAGCCCAAGGTTTTTTTTTTTGTCAAAAAAGTCAACATTGTCTTTTATTGTATTCTTTATATTTTGGAAACAGTGCAGAGTAATTGTCAGTTGTGTAATTGTCAGTGGCATATACTCAGGTGACCAACACTCATAAGTTTAACACTCATAAGTAACTCGATACCACTTTGATAGCGTGCAATCAGAAATCTCTACATCTAAATGGTGATGGTTTCCTCTCGGCTCTATTATTTGCCTGCTGAGCCAGTTAGAGACCATGTACCAGGGGGAACAGCCATGACTCAGCATAATAAAGCAGCGTCAAGTATCCTCTCCACAAAAAGCCCCAGATCCGCTCGCTACCTGCAATTACTCTGTGACAGACAGCACCTTCGACCGAGATTTACATTTTGCTTTAAAGCGAGCAAGACTTATAATTGAGTCTTAAGAGTAGCTGTTCCTAGATCAGAGGTCACTGAGAGGCAAACTGTTATCGGAAACCACTCAAGAAAAGAGAACAGATAAAAGCAATAAAGTGCTCATTGTGTGTTTTTTTTTGTCCTGCACCAGTACCAGCGGTCGTCTGCTGTTTTCTTCAATTTCTGTAGCGAGAGATGCCTTAGAGATACTCACCCAAAGAAAGAACAACGACAGGTACTCTTTGCCACACTCAGCCTTTAGGTAATTGATTAGTTCACCCAAAAATGATAATCCTGTCATAATTTACATTCCTCTTTGAAATGAGACATTTAGTGTCTGAGCTTCTGTTATCCACTCTCAGAAATAAAGGTACAAAAGCTATCACTGGGGCGGTACATTTTCAAAATGTACGTTTGTACCTAAAGGGTCCATTTTGGTACCTTAAAGATACATATTAGTACTTAAAGTGTACATATTAGAACCTAATAGAAACAAAAGTGTACCCTTTGAAAAGGTACCACCCCGGCGATAACTTTTGTACCTTTATTTGAGAGAGTGTCTATACACTGAAAACAGATGGTGATTTATACTATGATGCTCCAAAATTATAAAAAAAAAAGCACACAAACAATTTACATGTAGGTATCACATTTTCCAACATGGGCTCATTGAAAATATGTCCTTCTACCTACACTTTTGCAAAACTTCAAAAAACACCAACAGCTTTTATTGCTTTTTTTATACAAATTATGATTATGGGGCAAATTACTGATGAATAAAGACTTATTTTAATGCAGTTTCTTGCACAATACTATGTTATGAGCTCCAAACACTTTTACCGTATTGCAGGGTTTGTAAACTAATACAGTTTGCGTCACATAAGCAGCTTTTCTGATGTAGTAAACTTGCTCGGTAGCACCCCCGGTACAGCATTACACTTGTAATGTAAAGTACTTGGATACGAGTCCCGTCAAACACGGGTCACGATAAAAGAGCTTGTAGAAGCAAAATAAAATAAACGTGTCAGTAAATGTGTTTTTATCTCCTGTTTGTTTTTTTTAATACTAATGGTTAGACTTATGTTAGGGTTTAGTGTTGGTGGTATTTTATTTTCAAATGCAGTAGAGCAGTAACCTTTTAGTGCCACTCAATGGACATTTCATTTCCAAACTGCTGTTATACATACAACAACCAATGTAATGACATTTTCTGCTCTTCTATAAGCGCCACCTACTGTCACTGAATTTGCATATTCATTCAGCCTAAACACAGTTGATGGAAAAGAAGCTAACGTGCATTCTAAAAATCTGGAAAATTCACATAATAAGGTAGCTATAATTTATTTATGGGATATCGAAGAGCCTACGATAGAAATAGTGTGCATGGCCATTACTGCAATATATTACAGAGCACGTCTAATAAAATGCTTTTTAAGGACCGGCAGTATGACTCACTAACCCTGGAATGGAAAACAGAAGCTCAGACATTCTTATTTTATGTTTCAAAAAAGGGCTGAACATTAGAGTTTGCAAATGATGATGAAATGTTGATTTTTAGGTGATCTATTCCTTGACATGCCTGCAAGAAATATCAAAATAATAAAGGGGCACAAAAATGGTCGGTTTTGTAGAGTCTCCTCGTATAATATATTGCCTTGGCCCCGGGCTAGTTAATATTCTCTCTTCATCTGGCCTTTGGATGAGCCTTCGATATTGCTCCATTGTAGTTCTGCTGCTTTTAAGCCGTTCACAGACAAGCTTCAAAGTGGACGAAGCCGAAGCTTCAGAGAATGTTGTTAGTCCGGTTTTTGTTCTAAACTAAAGAGCAATATCAGCTCGGAAAGAGAGAACAGAGGCAGAGAGAGAAGTAAAAAGCTTTCGATTTGATCCGCTGGGACCGAAGCTGTGACGTGAGAGCCCCGGCTGAGCTGCGACTGTGGCAGTGTGCTTGATTTCCCCATAATTACCCGGAGTATTTTTGCCCTCTGTTTCTGCCCCTGCCGCCGTCGAATGGAGCAGCTATTCTTTAATCTTGTCACTTCTCAGGACTATGGAAGTGGGTATTGGAAGTACCTATTAGAGGAAGGAAATTGCACAGGGCTCTCCCTTTGGCCCTTCCAGATGGTTTGAGAAATGAAGAAAGAGAGGGTCATGGGAGAGAAGGAGCGCTGGACTAAAAGCATGGAGAGACTATGATGGCGCAGAACGCCCTGAGTGACGCTATACATCGCCATCGTCCAAATGCAGATTTGGAGAAGAGTAATGAAAGGAAGCATACAGCAGTACAGACAAAACTAGCTTTTTCTATATATGAAGAGTTCATTTGCAAAAACCGATAAACGGCACTTAAAAAAAGAGCTGATTGCCATGCATTATTCTCCATATATATAGCGCAATCTGAACCCTAAACACGTTTTGTCAAAAAAGCCAGTTTTGTCCACTTTCAAGGCATCGCGAGTTCACGTTTTACTGCAGAAGCCGACAAGTGCCCTTGCTGTTTTTGAACCGAAGCCGATAAGTCAATTTTAGCGAATCAGCACGCTGTATTCAGGTCAGGTGACAAGGCTACTTTCACTTTGAAAAGACGTGTTAGCTGAGAGGAGTTTCGTCAAAGCTGACTAAAAGTGATCGAGGATGGAAAATTTCGATGAACTTGATGAACCTGTGATATCTTCTTCAGGGCGAAAAAGGAAAATAAACGTTTAAACGTTTTCACGGAACCTTGCAAATGCAGCACGTTACACTGGTGAGGGAAAAGCTCCGTGTATTGCGTGTAATCACATCCATACAGTTTATGATCACAACAACAACAACATTGGTCAGGCATCTACATTGTCATCTGAGGAGATTAAATTAGTGTTTTTTAAACTCTAAAACATGAAATGTGGAAACTGTTGGGAGTTATCTGTTTTTGCTATAAAACAAACTTTTAATATGTATAAAAAAACATACTTTCAATGAATTTCTGAAAAAATAAAATAAAGTTATCGGTTTTTGCAAATGAACTCTTCATATATATATATATATTTATATATAAAAACATACTTAAAACATCATGCTTTTACTTTAAAAATCAAATTGTGTAAATGATAAGACTTGTTGTTAGATAATATATATTGAATGTAATTGATGTTTTCCCTTCCCTTTTTTTTATTTAAATTATTATTACATTTAATTAGATTTATGCTTAAAACGAAAAAAAAAAGACATAATTCTCTAGTAAATTTTTCTTAGATTTACTGGAACATAATCAAATCGTTTTATCAAACTTTAATCGGAATGGCCTTTTTTTGCAGTGAATGTAGAGTGAATGTCAAACTACATGTGTTTTATTTTAATGATTTATTTATTTATTTTTTGCAGTAAATGTAGAGAAGATGTATAATGCACTCCTTTTTCTTAATAACACAGCATGGTGTAT
>NW_015505420.1:1475511-1484323 GCF_001515645.1 Sinocyclocheilus grahami
TATGTCCTCATTTGTCACAAAAACGCGTACACACACACAGACACACACACACACACACACACACACCTCTATTTTCAGATCATAAACTATCACATCAACGTGGTCCGTTTGGCCCGGTAATGATTCGGTGAGCTCAGCAGAGGGTATCGCCGACTTTACCGCAGTCAACAAGAACCAGAAAATATTTCAGTTATTCAGTTTGAAAGTGCACAAGAACATTGAATACTTCAACTGTAAATTGCCTGAAAATGCAAGTGTTGAGCAAATCTAGTTATGACCCTTTAGCTCAAACGGTTTAACGCTGAGACGCTCAGCATTAAGTCAGAAAATCATTACTGCCTCTGTCCTCAAATTGGATCATGTGTGTGTTCGTGATTTCAAAATAGTAATATGTAAGCTTACAGCTTTTAGTTTCACACCAGAAGTGTGTTCATTTTAATAAAGCTGTTGGATCACAGCCCAGGGGGTTTAGGGGTCAATGCATGACCATTTATTATAGCTAATAAATACTTATAGAGTAAATGTGGCTCTCGTTGCATTTGCGTTGATCTTACAATATCACTCTCTTGCAGCACTTTGATAATTCAGTGTTTTTTCCCTTTCAGTAGCTATAAACATCACGGGTAAACCTCAAGGCATTAAATGTGTCCTGTGATGAGTGGCATTACTGATATCTCTGTCGTGAGGACTGAGTGCACGGCTCTTTAAATTAGTGTGTTTCTTTGATTCTCTCTTGAGGGCTTTATGAAGATGATTAGGTGCCGGGGAGTGCGTGGAGACTCAGTGTTCAGTGGTGCAGGGGTCACGCACCTCTATTTTAGGCTGTAATGGAGCAAATCTTTCAAGTATGTCAATGCGAGGGGCATGCTTTGAATCTGTGTATTATAAATCAATGCTAGAGAAATCAAAACTGCAATCATTGCGGCTCTCAGCCGTGCCAAAGGTGGATGATGAGGTAAAGTTTTATATGTTACTGAGCTTTGATTGGATTTTCAGCATCATTACTCCAGTCTTCAGTGTCACCTGAACCTTCAGAAATCATTCTAAAATGCAGATTTAATATTACACTCTAAAACATGCTGGGTTAAATACAACCCAGTGCTGGGTAAAATAGGGACACACTCAGCAATTGGGTCGTTTTGACCCAGCGGTTGGGTTAAATGTTTAACCCAACCTTCTGGGTAGTAACCCAACCTCTGGGTCAAAACAACCCAATTGCTGGGGTTGTCCCTATTTTACCCAGCACTGGGTTGTATTTAACCCAGCATTTTTTAGAGCGTAATGTTACATTTAATTTAACGTAAATGTTAATTTAACCTTTATTCATTTATTCCTTTCTATTTTATGTTTTTATTTAACAACTTGTAAACCTTTTGCATTCCTTTCAGGCAAAATTAATATTTGCCTACAAAGCTAGTTTCAAGAATGAGAGCAGAAGTCTTATTAATAGTGACATAAATTCAGTAAAGTGTGTCTTAACGGTTGACTGGAAGTGCATTTGATTTTTGACCAAGAGAACAGATATTAATACGGCCCTTTGCATCTCTTTTGTAATTGACTCGAGACTCTTGTGACATGATTTAGATTGGATGTTGCTCATATACTGTATACATTACATACAGACATATGAGACCTGATATGGAATATGCAGGTTTGATACATTTACAGTCTGAGCCATCAGCATGTGTGATCTAGTAGTGTAAGTGTGGGCAAGTGGAGCATGAAATACTCGCTTCATTTGGTAAATCTGCTTCTTCTGCCAAGTCTAGTGGTGTCAACCTTTATCACTGTGCTATTGACCTTGTCAAAGCTGAGACGACTCTTTGAGTTCCTGTTCCTTTTATTGGCGGTTAGTGTTTATATCTGCCATGAAACCAAGCTTAGCTGTCTTCATAATCATATTTGTCCTAATTTGAAGAAGAGATGATGATTATTATTACCATGGGAGCTCTTGACACCAGGGTAATCGCGATGATGAACTGCATCCATCTCTGCTTCCAGACGCTCTGGAAGAGTGAAAAAAATAAATAAAAAATTTCCATGAATTACTGTGAGGACTTTAATTATGCTGAATCTGAACAAACAACATAATCAATAGTAGATAAATCCAATGAACTTGGCTACTGGAGATTCCTGGACTCTCAAATATAACTGAACGTTATGTTGCAGTGTTCCAGATTCAAAGTTCAGCTCTATTGACAGCATTTATGGCAAAATGTTAATTATCAGAGAAAATAATTCACATAGTCGGATCAGAAGGCATGATTTTGCTTTAATATTTGTCTAAATGTTTCTATTTTCCTGCACTGTTACAAATGAGACACAGATTCTTCTACATTCTATTTTAAAAGGCAACTAATGGCATAATGCTATTGAAACTTTGAAAACATTATAATTGCTGTGCATTTATTTATGTATTTATTTTACAAGCTCATAGTATCTGAGAGACTACATTGAATATTTGTACTTTTAAAGAAGTATTGTTCAGACCACAGGATAATTTCGGACAGACTACTGAATTAAGTTGTGAGAAAAGCATCTTTACAACTTATACTTTACGGTCTCACTTTATGTTAGGTGTCTATGTACTTACATCAAAATAATGAATTATTTGGTACAATGTACTCATTGTGTATATGTTGCATTTCAAATCACTTTTGCTGCTGTTGAGGTGGTGTTAAGGTTAGGGACTGCTTTGGTGGTCTGGTTAAGTTTAGGTTAGGTTTAAGGGTGGGTTAAAGGGTAAAGGTCAACAATGCATTTATAGATGTAACTACAGAAATGAATTACAGAAAGGTATCTTTAAATGCAAGTACAATGTAAAACATGTATGTACACAGTAAGTGCATGGTATCAAATTATTAAATGTAAGTAGACAATCTTGGAGGAGAGAATAGATTAAGGCTTAAGAAATGAGCTATTAATGCTCCAGCATGCTTTTTTGTTACTTTCATGCAGATTTGGAAGCTGTGCGAGCTAAATTAAATCAAACCACTGGCTTGCTTCATGCATATTCATGAAATCTGCCAGCACGTAAGTGTGGCATATTTCACCTAAAGGTGTAGATCTGTGGCGAGCGGCCTGAGCTTACGCTACCATCTGCCTGCCGTCCCAGAGGAGTTCTGATTTATGGAGCGTGCCGCTCCGCTCTCATCCGCTCGTTTCCCTCAAAATCATGCTTAAATAAGAACAATGGGCCGGTTGAGCGTGCAGTAAAGGTCCAGTTTAAGCGAGAGGGATTGAGCCACACATTGAGACATGTCTGAGCTTGGGAGGGAAGCGAAATGAAGGATAAACAGCATGCCACGTGGAAATTAGGTCACAAAAAACTTGGGCTGAAAATAAAGTAGCAGCCTGATCGAAGCTCCTCTTCGTGACACACCAGAGGTCCTATCCCACGAGAGATCTACATATGTTCATCGCCTGCCGTTAATAACAAACAAGCTCACAGATGCGGGAAACTTCATTCGTGGAAGGTTGAGGCCACGTGGCGTCGCTTCGAAGAAAGTCAGCGAGTAAAAAGTGCTGGCCAAACATTTTCTCCAGTCGTATTTTTAGGCCACCGTCGTGATACACGGCTGGCAGAGCGGGACAGTCTACGAAACAAATGTTAGCTTGTGAAATTCCAGCGTATTACAAGGCAAGCAGAGATGACAGTGCTGCTCTTTCTGGCTTGAAAGCCAGTTTTTATAGTGCAGGAGTAAACGACTCATCCATCTCAGACTCTGATAAGCAGGGCAATTTCCAGCCAATATTTGCTGTGATAAACTATGCCCTACAACATGCACACAACTGCCTGGTTACACTAACTAGTCCAACAAGGTAATGTGACCCTACAAAAGAGCAAACCAAGGCATTATGCGCCATCACACACTCTCATAAAAAGGTACAAATGCTATCACTGGGGCGAAACCTTTTCAAAAGGTACACTTTTGTACTAATATGTACACTTTAGGTACTAATATGTACCTTTTAGAGATGACGAAAGTACACACATCCTTCACTCAAGTAGAAGTACAGATACTCACATTTTAAAATACTATGAAGTACTAAGTATTAAGTAAAGAAGCTCTGACATGTACTGAAGTAAAAAGTAACCATTACTACTGCCTGTTTTAGTGTCACTCTGGAAACCGGATCTCATATCATATTAATACATTAATATAAAGAACTTAAAATTCAAATTTTGTTAGCTAATGAATGTACCCAGGATGAACAACTACCATGTAGAACACAAGCAGAGAAAAAACATTTGCCATCACCTAGGCCACATCCTAGATTGTAGGGTGATTCTGCCTCTACTTTTTAAAGAGATTATTTATTATGGGAATAATAAACTTTAAAAGAATATACTTAAGTGTAAACTTATTATGATGAAATTATTATGATGCTTTAAAAATGGCAAAATTGAGGTGAGTTATACTGTACATTTTATTGAAATGCAAACAAAGTAATGTTTTCAGATGCTTAATTGCATGTTAATTGCAATTAAATAATAGATTGTTTAACTTTATATTACATGCAATTAGCTGAGTGTTTTTGTCCCACTTTTGTGATTTAAGTACATCTTTGCATGCAATTTTATAATTACTTCTATTGTCTTTGAAATATTGTTAAAGTTACTGCTGAATGTACTGACAAGCATGTATGATGAACTCAAATATACTTTAATGTCACCTCTATTGAAACTTGTATGGCATGCATTTAAATATATTTGTAATGGCATATTTGTAATGATGAAGTTGCAATTTAGCTACATATCAACTTTAAATGTAATAGTGAATAACCCACTACTGTTAAAATTATAAACATGTGCTTTAGTATGCTAGTTAACATATCAAAATAAGTGTACTTCTTTAAAACATGGCAACAGATTATTAAAACATAACGACTTAAAATGTACTTGAACAAAGTGTACTTTTTAAAATTGTAAATAAGTGTGTTGAAACAGTCATAAAAGTGTCTCTCTTTAAGTGCTCTTAAGCTGCCTTTTATTTAAGTAATATTGGTTACACTTTATTTTAAGGTGTCCTTGTTCCAGTGTAATTATACATACTCAGTAATATTAATTAACTACATGTACTTACTACATGTTTAGGTTTAGGAATAGGGTTTGGTTTAGGGTTACGTGCATGTAATTACGCATAATCAATTGTTATCATAAGACTAGTGCATTTATTTATATGATTAATGTAACCCGGACTCATGTCCAAACTGTCACAGATGTTCGTGCACACATATAATGCTTATTTTAGCCTTCACTGCTGATATAGTCAGAGGTTCTTCTAGCGTCTTCTAACATTCACACATGTGTAGAGCCTCATCAATAACAGGGCAAATCTCTGTGAGGAGGTTTTAGTTAAACGTTGGCCATTAAAACCACTGATTTAAGGGCTCAGAAAAACATAACATAATCATGAATGTCTGTATTGCATGTCTGATAAAACAGGCAAATGTTTAAAATGGTCATATGCTAATGCTAAACTAATAAACATACAGTAGCTAAGGCAGGCTGACACATCAAACATCCATAACATGTTCCCAATTATTTTGCTGTATGCGAATGTTTTACCAAAAAAACTGATTTAAATTTCGCAAGCAAAGACACCCTCAGATTTGGTCATTTTGATTAATTTCAGTAAACTGATTGTTTCGATTCAAAGTTTTGATTTGAAGAATCAATGGTAAGATGGGAAGATTGGTGGGAAGATTGGATCATTTTATCAGTTTGATCTTTGAATCTCGTTCAGTAAAACAAACTAATCTTTATTCAGGTCATTTCTTTCATTTGACTGGAGTTAAAACTGATTGTTGATCATCACTGATCATTGTTGATGATTTCTGTTTGTGATGTGACAGTCGTGGGTTTGAGTCGGAATTGTACAAGTTGTGAGGATTTCAGTCAAACTGAAGGAAACTCGTGTAAAGATGATCACGTGTCCTTGGGCGCAGTAAACAGCCTGCTAGACTGGTTTTGAGAAGTGCATGATTCTCCTCCACAGGGCGAGTGGGTGGAATGTTAAGTGCCTCGTCCCAGTATGAGCTTACAAATGACCGCGGGAGTTGAGCGATTAGCATATCTGTTTAAACATGCTGACAAAAGAGACACATGGTGTTCACCATCGGCAAGGAATGGAGAAAAATCCCTGTCCTTCCTCCGTCAGCCATTTGTTTTCATGAAACTTCCATTTGCTTGATGAAAACGGAAAGGAAAACAAAGCAATTGCACAAACGCAGGTTCAGCCATCCATAAAACACAACATAATTTGCCGTGGCATTTAGCCAATACACTTTTACATAACCAGTCCTTTAACTAAGGTGCATTCAAGACATGCTGGAAAGTTCATATTTGCATGTTGTGTAGTAGTAATTACAATGTCAGGTGCAATTAAGACTGTTTTTAATCTATCTATCTATCTATCTATCTATCTATCTATCTATCTATCTATCTATCTATCTATCTATCTATCTATCTATCAGCCATCCATCCATCCATCCATCAATCAATCATCTATATGCAGTGTTGAGAAGAGTTACTTTTATTAAAAGTAGTGCATTAAATATATTGTATATTTTGCTGTACAATTTTTTTGAAATGCAAATTTGATCACACTTTAATCTACGGACCAATTCTCACTATTAACTAACTATTAACTATGACTTTTGCCTCAATAAACTCCTAATTTGCTGCTTATTAATAGTTAGTAAAGTAGCTGTTAAGCTTAGGTATGTGTAGGATTAAAGGATCTAAAATATGGTCATGCAGAATAAGTGAAGTAATATGTGCTTTAAAAGTACTATTAAACAGTAATATGCATGCTAATAAGCTCCCCGATAGCACATGTACATCACAGAGACGTCTATTTGACGCCTGCATTTACATCTGCAAGATGTATTTTTAGAGTGTTTGCGCATCTGCGATATGTCTACAGGACGTTTCCTATCAGATGTCAAATAGACGTTTAGAAAATTTATTTAAAGGGGTCATATGACGTTGCTAAAAAGAACATTATTTTGTGTATTTGGTGTAATGAAATGTGTTTACCTCGATCCACAGCGCAAAGTTTATATATTTACTCAGCGACCAGCACGGATCAGCTCTAGGCATGACGAAGCAGATATGGTCCTCTTTTGGAAGGCCAAACAAAGTAGTTTCGCGTTCACAACGAAACACACAGCGCCTTCACGACATGGCGGCAACAACAATACTAAAGCGAGAATAAAAGTTACGCCTTTCTTTGCATGAACATTTGGGCGGCGTTATGCAAATCTTCCCACATCGTGACGTAGACATGTGGGGGCGTGTTAGAACGAGCCATTTTAGGTAGGTGTGGCTGACTCTTAACTTTCATAAAGAATATCTCTTTGGATTTGAGACTTTAGTCTTTGCTACTTTACAGATCTTCTTTATGCACCAAGAGCTTGTAACACTCCAAAGAGAAAGGAAAAATGCGTGTGACGGAAATGCTAAAATGTTAAACGCCCCTTAACATATTGTGATGCCCTGTCTGGCTGGAGCAATGAGACAAAAACCTTAAAACCCATTATAAACGAGACATTTGTTGCATCCAGTGGGGACATAATTACGGATTATAATGACTTATACTGTCTTTTTATGCGTTGCGTTGCGTCGCGTTGCATCGCGCCGCGTAAACATAAAACCATGTCTGCGTGATCGGAAAAATTACAAACAACAAGTGCTACTCTACACTGCCAAAACTCGCATTTGAATCGTCAGTGGCAAATTCTTTAAATATGAAAACGTACTTACAGACTGTGAGTCAGAACAGCCGGCATTGTAGTCTACTCTCCCAGGATCAGGAAACAGTCCTCCATAAAATGTGCTGAACACATCTGAATATTTGGGTTGAACTGTTCTGGAACAGTGTTGTAAATACAACTTAACCACTGATTTCTAGTCATGTCCTCTTTTGGAAGACCAAACAAAGTAGTTTTACTTTCACAACGAAACACACGGCAGGCTAGAGTAAGCGGACAGGCTTGAGAACGGTGTGGCCGGCGGGCTTGCGGCAACCACATGTGACGACTCCGGGCTGGACTCCGCTTCGTCCAGATGTTTACGATTTAGAATGTATGTAAAACTGACATCTTAAAGACAGCAGCAGATGCTTTCCAGATGAAGTTCCTTTAAATCTTGCTGACGTGCATGTGCTGTCTGGCCTACTAGTTAATTAGAATTGATCCTTAAAATAAAGTGTTACCATGAAATTTAAGTTAACACTTTATTTTATTTCTTTGTTAGTTAATGTAACTTCATAATGCAACTAATATCTAACATGGGTGGGTTTATCTGAAATAGATGACACCACAATAAATAACAACAATAATAATAATAATAATAATCATCATCATCATCATCAATGGATTACAACCCAAAGTCACGAGATAATGCTTATTAAAAACAAATAACTTTTGTGAATCTGAAGGGGGATTACGGTTGAATTATCTTTTGTTTAATTGAATTCGCTACAAGCCTAGCATGGCTAATTTATCTGGAACAAACTCCCCAACACCTTGACCGGCCAAGCTGTCGGTCTGAGTGCGTTAATTACTTGGCTTTACGACAGCAGCCATCCCGCTCAGAAGCACCCAGGCCAAATGACCCGTCCACCGCAGCGGTTCCGCTCGCAGGCGTTTCTGTCTCTCCATCGATCGTCCTGGTCTCATCCTCTCGCGTGGGCCCATAATTCACTGGCCAGGTAAATTGGAACAATAAGTCAGACCATTAGTGAATTAGTTTGTTTTGAAAATCGTGCATTGATCTGGGCTCTGCTGATTGGGTTGAGGCAGG
>NW_015505420.1:1485383-1492337 GCF_001515645.1 Sinocyclocheilus grahami
TTAGCCTTAGCCTTAGCCTTAGCCCTAGTCATTTGCCTTAGCCTTAGCCCTAGTCTTAGCCTTAGCCTTAGCCCTAGCCCTAGCCTAGCTGTTTTCCCGGTTTCTGATCTTCGCCTGGTTTCCTGAATTTCTCCCTTAGTCTTGCCCCTTCTGACTCTGTCTGCCCATCGTCGACCCACGCTAGCCCTAGGACTGTTCTTGTGTCTTGCCCACCATATACCTGTCTGTCTCTGTTTGACCCTGCCTGCTTCATGACCACGTCTCTGTCTTCTCCACAATAAAGCCTTTCAGATGGATCCGCACGTCTCACGTCTCGTCAGCTCAGTAACATATATATACACAATACACATCATTTTTTAAATGTCAATTTTAGTCCATTGTTAATTTATGTAACTTTTTATGCCTGAATTGTATGCATACATATGATACACTTGTCAAACAGTGAACAATAATACATTTATAATTTAACAATAACCAAATTCTGTAAAATGATGTTGCTTCATATTATATTATTACATGTGTTAATGTAAATTTAGTCCATCTAACTCATAATTGCAACTAATATCTAACATATAAAACAACATTTATAATTTAAATTTCTACATGTTTTTAACATTAAAAACACATTGTATAATGACAGTTCTAATAAATAATTTAATATATGCTGCATTGTTAAGTCATAATACCTAATGATTTAATTAATGTTAATGTTTTTTGAAGGATGAATGTTTATACAAGTCCATCTTACACTGAGTAATATACACTCTAAAAAAATGCTGGGTTGTTTCAACCCAACTTTGTGTCAAATATGGACTAACCCAACTTTTGGGTTAAACATTTAATGTAAAAATTTAACCCAACAGTTGGGTTAGTCCATATGTGACCCAACATTAGGTTGAAACAACCCAGCATTTTTTAGAGTGTACATTATATACTGCTATCAGAAGTAATAATCAAATAAAAATCGCATTCTGAAGAAAGCCTAATTTCCCCACATTATTTTGCTCATATCTTATAATTTATCTTTACTTATTACTTGTATTATTAACCTTTTTATCTTGACAATTACCATAACATAGTCCACTTTTATATTATGAACCTTCAGAATAATGAAACACTTAGCAGAATACATAGAAATCTTCAGGCTAAGGCATCCGTTGTATAAAACTGTTTTGTAATGGTTTTATATGAAGCATGTAGTGAAAAAGCCGTTTCACTTCATAGCTGTCAATATGTCACGTATTTTAGCATTTATTTTGACTGGAGCATTGCGTTGACCAATTAGCATGTAGAAATGTATTCAATAGCCTACTAATGATATAACATCATTATTTGATTCAGTTGCACCTGCATTTTTTAAAAGGTATAGTTTAGAAAACACTGATTCAGACGACTCAAGTTCAGACGGATGTTAGCTATGTACTTCAGGTTTAGAGGTCTTGGTACTGGGGGTTTTGCAAACACTCTGACAGCAAACATCCAGCGCAGCGTCAACAGAGGCAGTATGTGGTCTACATCGAGTGGACAGGGACTCGAGAACAAGCCCAAACCCTCCACTTCCTCTCAGAGGAGTTTGTAGGCGGAAACTGTTCGATACGTCCTCACAAAGCCGAATCTCTCTCGGTTCAATCCAGCAGCTCCTGGGACCCAGAATACAAATAGGAGACAAGCCAACATCCCTGTGAAGTGTCAGGAACAAAGCAGAGCTCAGCCCCTATGAAGGGAAACAGCAATTGATTGAGTCCACACAAGACTTGCATTAGGAATGAGATTTCTGAATAAAGCAGTGAAGACAGGAAGCTCTGAGAGTGAATGAGACCATTTACAGGCTCAAAAAAAGAACAAGGATTAGCCAAAAGACTGCAAGAGCATTCAACCTACAACAACAATTCAGGACAAGAACAGTTATTGTAATGTTCTTATTTATAGTATTACAATTTATATTATTCATCTACTATTTAGGCTTATTATTATTCCTTCCGTTTCTTCTGAGATCGATTCTAAAAGTAACTAATTTATGTTATCAATGTGCTAAAACTTGTTAAGAGTGATAAAAGATGTTAACAACATGCTAATAGAAGCTAACAACAGGCTACAACATGCTAAACAATGCTAGTGACATGCTTAAAATGCTAGAAACCTACTAGAAATGTGCTGGCATTGTTAAAACATGCCAGCAATGGGGTAAACATACTGAAAACATGCTGAATCATGCTATCATTTTGCATAAATATGCTAGAAACATGTTAAAACATGCTGGGAACCAGAGATGTTCACAAGTCTTTTGCTTGGAGTCTGAGTCAAGTCTGAAGTCTTTATCACTGGAGTCTGAGTCAAGTCTGAAGTCTTTATCACTGGAGTCCGAGTCAAGTCTGAAGTCTTTATCTCTGGAGTCTGAGTCAAACTCCCCATCACCTAACCAAATGGCCAATTACGAGGGTCTATGGACCCTTCCCCCGAAATGCACCTAACACCTCAGAAAGGCAGAACAGGCCTCTGGTTCCATGGTAACCAATGCTGATATCACTGGTTTTATGGCCTAAAAGGAATGCAGGGGATAAACTCCCTCATTTTCCTCATAAGAAAGGCACAAATGCACAGGAGAAACTGACTTTTCTACTAATTAATTCATAGGAAAACCTTCTTTGAATGAACACCCATTTTCTTCAGGCCATTGTGTATATTATTGCTGTGTTGTATTTAATCTGTTGTATTATAGACTATTTTTATTCATGCTTACGATAAACCACTCATTCATATAAGTAACTCTACCATGTCTAGTATCTATGAATTCGTCTTCGGATGATCTAACTGAGAGTGCATATTACATGCTGATACCTCTGCAACATATTGATGTTCTAAGAATCGGTACTAATTTGTGCCTCAACACTCCAGCGAATTACATATGCAAAATACCATGCTTACAGACAAAGAGTCATAAAAATCCTCAGTATTTCCAACCTCCCGCTTGGGATTTCAGCCTTCCTCATTGGACGAACCCATCTTGAGAGGCGTGAATCTCTGCAGGCTTTAAAAGGCCACACTCCATGTGACCCGCCCTGTTCGGTGGTTCAGTGAGATGCTAAGATGAAGATGTGAGAAACGCTCCAGGATACCAAAGCTCGTGCCAGGCTCCGGCCTAGTCCTTTTCATTCATCAAGTGATTCTGACTCAAACTAGCTCTTTTTCATCAACCAACTTCAGCAAGATCTTGGGGCCTTAAGATTGCATCAGGAATCTTTTTCAGACATACGCAAGTATCAAACTTAGTCGATTTAATTGATGCATTAAGTATCAGTTACACCTTTTTACAAGGTTTGTTTGAACTAAGAATCTGACGTTTTCCCTCAGGTTTTAGATCTGCTGAATATGCAAAATGGTTCCATAAATGTCATTCCTTATGTCTCTTTCTTTAGTGCTAAACTTTAACCCTTTCCTATACCAACTGTATGTGTGTGTGTGTGTATGTTTATGTTAGACCGGCTTAATGTGTTTGTGTAGTATGTTAGACTAGTTTAAGTTTTTATGTAGTTAATAAAACCTTACTTGTATCACACTTGATGTGTTCATTGTTTACTCATAACCGGAGTCAATAATCATGCAGATTTACGTTACAAACTTATAGAATTGTACAGTAAGAAGGTTATTTCCTTTAACCAGGAAATTAACGTTCTTAGAATTGACAAGACGGTTGACCCTGAGTGGTCAGCTAAATATCTACAGTGGATCTAAAATATGAATAGTTAATTATAACTAGTTATGGTTAATTATTCATATTTTCCATGAGCTGATTTGCTACACAATGATTAATCTTTCTTAAAGGGCGGTGGTGATTTATTTATTATAAATTGTTTTTTTTAATTGTTCTATCATATATCAGCTTAATATGCATTGATAGAAAATCAGGAAATATAACTGGAAAATGACAGTCCTGGCTGACCCGGCATGGTAAAAGTGGTTTGGACAAATGGATGCATGGAAAACACTGCAAATATTATAATTTGCCGCATTGAGTCATAAGCGGATTTGTTTAGTCTCCAAACATCCGTCAATAAATGAATCCACATTGACAAATCTCAAAGTCCTTCAGGCAGTCGAGAGAAAATGGAGGGAGATTTGTAAACAGCATGTGTCTTTCTCAGAGGGAGACGACTAAAGCGCAAGAGCGGATAATAGTATGAGTGCTTAATATGAAATATCTTGTTATACAGCATATCAGCAGGGGGATATTCATCTGTGAGACCCTCTTCTGAAGGCTCACTGGGCTTCATTGATTTTCTAGTGCAAAGAACTCATTGTAATAAATTTGTGATGTGGAAATTTAGTACATATACCCACTTAAGTGATTTAGCAGACACATTTTATTCAGAGCAATACAGGGACGGACACCCTGGGTGGTGCTTTGCATTCACGACCCATTTTACTTCCATAATGTGAAACAGGATATTCAACAAGAAAAAGCATGTACAGGCTGTAATTTGATGTTATCCATGGTGAATTGATTGGATGGAGCAATGTGGGCCTTTCTTACCAGAATGGAATCAGTAAATGTGAGCTTGCAGTGCCTAAATAGCTGTTTAACTGATTAACTCACAAAGCCTGTAGGTGACGTTAGCCACTAAATACCTTTCAGAGTGGTTTCAGGTATAGTAGCTACACTTAAAATGAAACAAAACCAGTTCGATTCAAGCAAGCCAGAAAGAAAACCAGCTACAAGTGACCTCAGGAGCTTTGGTGTTAACTGTAAGTTGACTTTCTTTTTTAGTCATCTTTTGCACTATGTTAACATACAGACATATAATTTGTTTGTAAGTGTATTGATGCCTTGATCCAAATTCAATTTGGATTGTATTGAAAGGGTGGTACAGACCTGAAACAATCCGATCAACTGAAAAAAACAAACAAAAAACAACTAAGCATGTGAAGCATGTAAAATAACATGAATGTATCTCAGTTGGATTTAATATAACCTTGCACACATGTGCGGTTTTATGATGCATATGTTTACATACATTTAACGGCATACGGACATGTGTAAACATGTAAAATAATTAAACATTCATCAATCAGTACTTTTTACTTTTAATATTTAAGTACAATAAAAAATAAAGTACTTTTGTACTTTTACCTAAGTAAACTTGAAAAGGAGTACTTACTTTTACTGAAGCAATATTTTATTAGGGTATCCGTATTTTTACTCAAGTACTTGATTTTTGTACTTCACCTCTGCACTGTAATAATAATACTAATTTTGTGTAAACTGTATATGATGTTGCGTTGTGACACTTAGCTGCTATTGTGCTATTGTACTGTAAAACACATTATAAGTAAGGTGACAGCCCTAAGAAGAGGCAGAACAAGTTATTACATTTAGATTTTTTTTCTTCTTTGCGATAACATCACATGCACAACAAGACCAAGGACATTGATTTAGGAAGCAAATAGTGTCAATTTGTAGTTTTATGTGGACCTTAACCAGGTCTGGTAAGGTGATTGTGTTCAATTTAAACAGCACAATAAACCGTGGCATTGTAAGTATTCTGTTGACCTGCTCCCTCTGCGATGTTTTTCGTAAATGCACATGCAATTTTCTTGATTAGATATGAAGAGGTGCATTACTTAAAGTGAGAGGATGAATAAATTATGACTCTGTTGACCCAACAGACAATGTGGCTCTTTGTGCGCAATAAACATAAATCATGGTGCAAATTGCATTATTTTGCTAGACATCTAAACAGTTCCCCTGCTCACACTGTCAGTATAAGTCACAGTATTGCACTCAGTGCAGTATAAATGTGTATAGATTAATATTTGAATATGTTTGTGCTTTTCCGTAAGCCTGCGGTGGGGTTGGCTCCATGCCTCGGTGGCTCTCTGAGCACCACAAGAAATATCAATATCAGATAGCATTTGTCACGGTCAGTCCTTCAGATACCGGCATCGCTTTCCGCTTGATGCATGTGCTTCTCTACTGTTAAAAGCTGATTTGCATCAATTCTTGAAGTTTAAACAACAACAGCAATCTCTATGCAGGCCCATATGTATGTACACTTTAGCATACCTATAAAAAGAAAACTAATTTTGGGAATAATAAACTTCCATTTACGCATTTAAAGGGATATTTCACCTAAAAATAAAAATTCTGTCAACATTTACTCACCCTCCAGTTGTTCCAAACCTTTACGAGTTTCTTTCTCCTGTTGAACACATACAAATATTTTTTAACCCTCATCCGTCCCTCCCGAACCTATAACAAAAGTGTCCCTCGTGGGTCAAAATGACCTGAAGGCCAAAAATGACACTGATTTTATTTTTGGTCTAGAAATCTTAAATTGGTCCATTTTTATATTTTCCCCCCCCTAAATTTTATGTAGGTTTTTTTATTACAATTATTTGGTGATTTTTATTTTATTCACATTATATTCTGGATATTTTTATGAAAATGAGCATATTTTTATAATTTTTTTTTCACCCAAAAACAAAGAAAAACTAAACAAAGATAGACAGTTTCTGCATATTTATACTTTAAACATGATGATCCATCAGGACCTAGGTCACTGAGGGTCTCTGATGCCATCTGGTGGGGAACAATGACATAACATAGCATTTTATGATTACAGCCACTAGAGTGGCCTATAGAATCCTATGGAGATTCTTAAAGGAACACGACACTATTTTTGAAAATAGGCTCATTTTCCAACACTCCTAGAGTTAAACAGTTGAGTTTTACCGTTTTCGAATCCATTCAGCCGATCTCCGGATCTGGCGGTAGCACTTTTAGCTTAGCTTAGCATAGATCATTGAATCTGATTAGACTGTTAGCATCTCGCTCAAAAATGACCAAAGAGTTTCGATATTTTTCCTATTTAAAACTTGACTCTTCTGTAGTTACATTGTGTACTAAGACCGACGGAAAATGAAAAGTTGCGATTTTCTAGGCCGATATGGCTAGGA
>NW_015505420.1:1493574-1506554 GCF_001515645.1 Sinocyclocheilus grahami
AATGTTTGTGGCTTACCCTCCTTGTGAAGGGTGTCAGTGATTGTCTTCTGGACAACTGTCAGATCAGCAGTCTTCCCCATGATTGTGTAGCCTAGTGAACCAAACTGAGAGACCATTTTGAAGGCTCAGGAAACCTTTGCAGGTGTTTTGAGTTGATTAGCTGATTGGCAAGTCACCATATTCTAATTTGTTGAGGTAGTGAATTGGTGGGTTTTTGTTAAATGTGAGCCAAAATCATCACAATTAAAAGAACCAAAGACTTAAACTACGTCAGTCTGTGTGCATTGAATTTATTTAATACATGAGTTTCACAATTTGAGTTGAATTACTGAAATAAATGAACTTTTTCACGACATTCTAATTTATTGAGATGCACCTGTGTTTATATATATATATATATATATATATATATATATATAAAGCACAATTTAACCATTTATCTCACATAAATAAATAAATTAATTAATTAAATAATTAATTAATTAGGGTAACCACATCAAACTTACATAAATTAATGTTAAGTGCAACTAAAAAAACTACAAAACACCCTTTTAATTCTGACAATTCATTTTAAGATAGGTTTATGTCGTTTTATTCATTTTTATTTCAGTTTTAGTTATTTCGGTACATCAAGTTAAATTGTATTTTATTTCAAATAACATTTATTTTATTTCAAGTAACATTTGTAACATTGATTGATTGATTGATTGATTGTTAACTACAATAACCTTGGACAAATAGCAGCATTTAATTAAATATATATAAAAAAAAATACTCAGACTATTTATTCAGACTGCTTGGAAAAAATAAGTGGTAGAAAAGTAGTGTATTACAGGAAAAGCAACATTATTATGAAAACAGTTGAGCTTCTGTCAGACTGCCGAGGAATGTCGGGAAGTTATGAAGTATTAGTCACTCAGTCGTGTCACATGCTGTCTGATAATTCATGATGAGGGTAAATGTTGTCTTTTAATAGCTCAGAGTTCGGGCTTCTAATGCTGGAGGGGAAGATCTGGAGGATCATTATGGTTGAAAACAGCTCATATCGTGACATAAAAACACGCTGTTGGACAGACAGTCATAAGTGCTGCTGACATATGCTGTGATATGGAAATGCAGATGATTTTAATAATATACACAGGCTGGCCGTGGGAACCTCACATATATTTTGCTTTAAGATTTTGCATAAGAGATTGAGGCCTGTTTTTAGAACCAAAACAGTTTTTCGATCCTAAATGATCTTGCTAAAAACATCCAATTCTCATGACTGTCATGAAAATCATCCAGAGATTAAATTCAGCAGAATAATACAACTTAAATGATAGGAGCTAAAATTAGCAGAGTGCCAAATGAGAGTAGATATCAGTGTTGGTGAGTACATGAAACAGTGTCACTCACCAGTTGGCCTAGAATATTTCTTATTAATTCAAACAATGCCTGAACTTTAATATGATTTAGCACAGTTATGAAATCGTATAATTTTTTTTTTTTTATAAAAATTATATAATATGTAATCTGATGCACTCTGTGTTTCAGCACTGTGATCTTTTTCACAGTTTGCAGTAAATGCTGCTCCATCTCCAAGTGCTTTTATTTATTTCAGTTTGTGTTTTAGTTATTTAAGTGTGCCGAGTTAATTTCGAAATAAATTTGATTTAATTTCAACATCCATTTTATTTTAAGTCATGAAAATGTTAATTTTTATTCGTATTAGTTTTAAATGGTTTTAGTTTTAGTTTTTTGTTAGCCCTGGATGAATAACAGCATATAATGATTAATAATTATAAATAATTATTATTAATAATGAATAAAACATGTTCTGTGTTTTTTTGGTAATTAGTGCAGATACAGTTTCATGGCTGGTAACACACACACACACACACCAGTTCTTTCTGATTCTTGAATCTGATTGGCTGAGCGATAACAGAGCTCCAACCATTTTACTGTTCGTATCACTCCGCTTACGGTATTTCTTACAGCGAGTGTCATGGCGGTCACCCAAATCCACAATCATTTTATAAATAATACTGTTTCTGTGTAAAGATAACATCTATTTGAAAATTTGCTTCAATGTTTTTGGAGATGTGAGCTCCAGGGCGTCAGCGGCTGTTCACCGCTCATGAACCTGCCGAGAGCAGCCTCACCTCGGCCAAATCTTCTGGAATTTTCCGCTGGCTCTGATGTCTCTATAGTGGTTAAACATGAGCTATAATTAGTTTTCGGTAAATCTAACGGGCAATCTTTAGTCTCATTAATCTATTATTTATTCCAGAGCAGAGTTTTGGCTCAGGGCAAAGTCTCATAACTTTATATTTTTATCTAACTTTATCTAATGCTTGTAGAGTGTGGCCTTTGTACTTTTGATTGCAATTGCGTAGCAACTTTTATGATGGCTGTTGTTGTTGTCTATTAAATAATATTATTCAATAAATTATATTTTATATAAATAATAATATTTAATAATATCATTTAGTATTGAGAAACGGTGTTTGTGTTCGTGATAGTGATTTTAGTTACATTGTTCCACCGTTAGATGGCGACAAAAGACAGTTTTAATGAGTGAGTCCGCAGTAAAGACTTTTATTTTGAAAGAGACTGAAACGCTGTTGTAAACAAGGATGTTATTTTTGCTTTCAACAACAGCTAGTAAAATGCAGCCATCAAATGCAGTGAGCAGCGCTGTCATCGACCCTTAACAGATGAAAGGACAGTACGACAAATATATCGCTTTCCTCAGCGGACATTCAAACTAATGTTTTATTGAGAATATGAGATTGAGCTGAAGAATGAATGCTGTATCCGATGCAGCTAATCACACTCGCTCAGTCCTTCTCTCTCTCACAATACTCTACTTCACACAGCTTTTAATGCAGTAATGTAATAAGCTTTTAATAAAGCAACTCAACTTTCCTTCTTTACTTCTAACGTGATGTTTTCAAATTAGTAATGGAGGCTTGAGCTCAGCTGTTAAACTGTCAAACTTGAGATTTGAATCCGTGGCGGAAGTAGTTCCGCACAAAATATGTTTTTTAAAGACATTCCGTTGTTGTCTGTTTTTATTTACACGCTTGTGCCGTCGAACTGTTGTATAAATGCAATATCACACAAGTGGCAGTGTGATATGGCTGTATATCAGCACGCTGTGAATATTATTGCTTATAAAACAGTTGGTGACTCTGGTGAGATATAATTCGCAAAATAATGTTTAAATAGCGAATAACAAATGCATGTGTGTTTTCTTAATCTCTCCAGTACTGACAGCAGAACCGTTAACGTCAGAGCTTATCGATACACCGGTCTTTCATAATTTAGCCCCAGGGCCATTTTAATACCGGGTCTCGGTACCCATCCCTAGATATGGCTGAATCACAGTCGTGCTGATATACAGCCATATCACACTGCTACTCATGTGATATATACAGTGTGTATGTATATATATATATATATATATATATACATGGGATATGCATGCAGTATGATCAGTGCCACGTTATTGTGCTTGCAGGGTTCCCACGCTCATGAAAACACTGGGAGCTTTAAAATAGTGTTTTCCAGGCTCATGATTTTCAAATCATGAGCATTTGTGAAGTGAATTTATTTTTTCTGCTTTTGAAATATTGCATTGACAAGAAAGTGCTTTTTGAGAGCGAGTGAGATTGCACTCACTCTCAAAAAGCACTTTCTTGTCAATGCAATAAATTGTTTGGTAAGACTTTAATTTAGGGCCCAATTCTCGCTATTAACTAATTGCTTATTAGCAGGCATATTATTAGCATATTGGCTGTATTTATAAAGCACATATTAATGCCTTATTCTGGATGACCATATATTAGATCATTTGATCTAACACCATACCTAAACTTAACAACTACCTTACTAACTATTAATAAGCAGCAAATTAGGAGTTTATTGAGGCAAAAGCAGTTAATAGTTAGAGAGACATCATTCACAATCAGTGTATAAACGTGTTCATGGGTTCATTAGATCAACGCCATCTGGCAGTGACCCTCTGAATTTTGAAACCAATCATATATGATGTAACAAAGCCTCGTTTGCATCCCTTTGATTGTGTTAAAAGCAGCCCTACCGAGAAGTAATTAAAGTATGTATTGGATCGATATGGTTGAGATGTTAATGGACATTGCATGTACTTCTACGAGCTCTCACAACACAACTGCTGTTCTTTTCTCAAGAATGCTTCCACTTGGCGCACATTGACTTTAAAAATAAGCTTTCAAGATAATAACACGAAAAGTCACTGCAGAGGACACATACAATACGTCTCTATATCTTCAGTGCATTTAAAGCCGCGTTCGGGCATGTGGTCACTCTAATGGTCTTAAAATCTGCACTGGAGCGCGAGAGACGGTTGTGTTTTCACCTTGATGCACTGGTTCAGCTCAGGCTTTGTGATCGTGTAGCCTTCATCTTGCTGGCTGTGCTAGTTGTTTTACAATTTAAGACATCATATACCAAAACGGCACATTCTAATAATTATTGCAGGGATGCAATTAAAATATGCTGTTATGCACAGTGTGAAAAATGTCCTGCAGTGTTTGTCATCAAGAGATATTGCAAATAAGCGATGACAGTGCTGTAATGAGCCCTTAATATGTAAGCATTATTACATATTAAAATCAAATTTATTTTAATAGGCCAAAAAATAAAGGGTTTCTGGGCTATAAAAACATAGTGGTAACAGTGTTTTTATGCACAGTAATACAAAGCTGTGGTAACACTTTAGTTTAGGGACCAATTCTCACTTTTAACTAGTTGCTTATTAGCATGCCTATTATGAACATATTGGCTATTTATCAGTACTTATAAAGAAAATATTCTGCATGACCATATTCTACATCCCTAATCCTATCCAATACCTAAACTTAACAACGACTTTACTAACTATGAATAAGCAGCAAATTAGGAGTTTATTGAGGCAAATGTCGTAGCTAATGGTTTGTTAATGGCGAGAATTGGACCTTAAAAGAAAGTGTGACCAAAGTCGTCTTCAATTTTTTTTGTAATTTTTTTCATGTTATGACCCTTTAAATGTACTGTAAAATGGAAAAGAGTCAGTCTAGGTAAACGGGAGGCTATAGATATGGAAGTGAAAATGAAACAGTGTGCAGTTTATAGTGTTTTTTTTTAGCTTGGATACAGTGAGAGTGAAATACTGGCATTGGCATTTATTCTTTCATGATATAATATCCTTCCGTTGCCATGAAAACGTACCTGTCAGTATCAGTGACACTTACATAAATCACCTCACGCTCTGAATTTTACGTTTGCGTTTCACTTCTCAGAAGCTAAGTGAACATTACTACAGTGTTTTAGAGATGAGGAACGCTTGAAAAGAACATGTCTGCTTGTTAAAATCGAGTTTTCTATGTAATAGGGACTAAAAGATGCCTTGTTATCACAACATTGAATGGCTCTGCTCTAAAACTAGCAGAAAGCCACCTAACTTGACAACATTTTAAAACTGTTTTGACGAACACCAGTCCAAATTACATCATGTGTATCTTTTGTGGAGTAGACGATCGCAGAAAGCATTGCAGCGAGCAATGGAAAGTCCAAGATGGCAGACAAGGTGAGAGAAATGTCAGTGATAAATGTTGGCATGAAGGGACCTCTGAAGTAGCCAGTTTTGGTTTGGAAAGCCCTTTCAATATGATTCCTAAAATAATCAGCCGTTTGAATGAATTGGTTCATTAAGACAGAGAAAGAGAGTTTAATATTTAAAGAATCATTTAATTGAAAACCAATTCATATTTATTTTTTTAATTTTTTGCATTATGCAATTGTAATTGCAGTGTGAAATGCATTCATGCAGCCAAAACAGAAATCGAATTGCCAAGATGCAGCTTCTGTCACCTCTGTAAATATCGAAATATATATATTTTTGTTAATATCACACACAACTAATCCATAATGATACAGTGTTTCTCATCTGAGCAAACATGGCTTAACATGACAGCCTTCATTGAGACTAAAATCAAAATGAAAAAGTATGTTTAATGATAGCCTCCTTTATTGCTCATATGCAGCGAGTGTGCAACTTATAAAAGAAAGACAACAAAAGTTTGGTTTGTTTCTGTTAAATCAGTCTAAAAATAAATAAATAATAAAATCTGTATAGTGAAACACTTCCTTGGATTTATGAAGAAAAACTGATGTATGTTATTTAGTCCAGTGTTTTAAAGCATTCTGTTGTGGATATATTTTATTTAAATTTTTTTTCAAAGATTGTACTTATGGGATTTAAATATGTTATTGAAACATTATAGAAATTCAAGTGAAATTATATTTTATAGATATTTGAAGCATGCAGTAACTAAAATGTGTTGCTTATAATAGAATAAAGCACTTGTGTTGTTATTGCAGCTGCTTCAAAGGAATTGGCCATATTTGCGTGCAAACACACACACACACACACACAGAGAGAGAGAGACACAGACACACACAGACACAGACACACACACACACACACACACACACAGAGACACAGACACACAGACACAGACACACACACACACACAGACACAGACACACACACACACACACAAACACGCACAATCACACAATGTTCACGCATGACCTCCTTATAAAATAATTTTCCTCTCAATTCCCAACCCATCAGCTGCAGTTCCAAGCAAACTTTTCAGAGAGACGCTGGTGCCGAGTCAGCCAGCCGCCTCGCGTCCATATGTCTGCTCTCGCTGTCCTATTTTATGATTAATGTCAAGAAGTCTGACATTTTGTATTTTCCCATTCCTGACACTGTCTTCCAGTGGCTTTAAAGTGTCTGGAACGGCTCAGAACGAGCGTCCTGGAGGAGACAGACAGCCGAGATGTGATCTGACGAAACACAATTCCTAATATCACTCCTATATCCTCCAGTCTCTTTGCATAGTAAAGCTCCACATATTTGACTGACGTGCTACTGCAAATAAAGACACAGAAGTTGCGCTCTCAGCTTTCACAAGAGCACACTTTGATCCCTCCGTTTCCTGTGAGCGGAGAATTGTGCGATAGACTTCATCTGGGTCGTGTGTTTGATATTCTAATGGAAGATTTAGGCCGTTTTCCTTCACTCTGTCTTTGCTTTCATTTCCACGTCTCTGCTGTTGTCTGTATTTGCTTTCTCTCGTCTCTTTTCCCCTCCGTCCTTCCCGTCTTGTCCTGTTCTGTGTTCGACTCCTCTCTTCTTTTATCTTTCCTTCACCCTGTCTCCATATTTTCTCTCCACTGTATCTCTTTCCTCTCATGTCAGATGTAGTTCACTCTCAACATCTCTCTCTTTCTCTCTCTCTCTCTATGATTCCACTGAGTTTTACTCTTTTCATGGACCCTAAAGGCTGGGAAAGTGAGGTTTTTATTTGTTTATTTTTTATGCAACATACTAAAGGTGTCATCTTTTGTCGGAGTGCTTGACTGACTGTGTTTGAGTTGTTTGGTGAGACAGTCGCTGCTCCCTTTTCTCCTATGTGTGACCTATTTATGTGTGCTTTAAAATTTTAGTTCCTCAAACTACTGCCTAAGTCGTAAGGAAATGGATTATCGGAAAAAAAAATGTAATTAGTAATTATTAAGTAATTAAAAAATGGTGCATTCAAATAATGTTGTTAAAAATAATTTACAAGTTGAACGCACATCAAAAAACATCACCACAAAGTCATAATCATGAGTGGGAAACTCAGGATTTCCTTTAAGCCAATTTGAGTTCCTGTTAGTGAGAAAGCATGTCGGATTCAGCGTCTCTATTAAAGGTAAATGTATTAAAATAAATGAAATGGTAACACTTTAGAATAGGGAACACTTATTCACTATTAACTACAACTTTTCCCTCGATAAATTCCTAATTTGCAGCTTATTAATAGTAAGTAAGGTAGTTGTTAGGTTTAGGTATTGGGTAGGATTAGGGATGTAGAATAAGGTCATGCAGAATAAGGCATTCATATGTGCTTAATTAGTACTAATAAATGGCGAATATTCTAGTAATATGCATGCTAATAAGCAACTAGTTAAGAGACCCTAAAATAAAGAGTTACCAATAAAATTATTATTGTTGTTACTATCGTGATCGTGCATATTGTGCAATTATGATTATGTGTGTGTATATATATATATATATATATATATATATATATATATTATTGTTGGGATGTCTTCTGAGACAGGAGAAACATCTGATAAGCAAGAGATTGTGTGGTTTTTCTTTGGGTTTATATGAAGGAGCTCCAGCTTCATTATTGGGCGATTATCAGCTTCAAGAGAACAGGAATCAGTGGCACTTGTATCACAATACTGCAAGATGTTTGAGCAGGGAGTCATTCATTTAATGACATGCACTCTCCAGCAGTGTCTAAACGTGTTTTTTATTGTGCAGGACTCCTCAGATCTTTACTGCATGTCATTATTATATCAGTCTATGAAGAAACCTTTCTGATTTATAGCATTTGAAATCATTACGTATTCCTCCCTTTCTGAAATATTCTTCTTGAATTTGTAAAATTCACTAATCAGTGATGAAACAAGGAGCCCAGACCTTGTTCTTGAAGTGTTTTCCCCATTCATTTGCTCCATAGGGATTTCAAAAACGTCTTCAATAAAGAGTTTTAATCCATGAACCAAAGCACCCTGCTCCCTGATGAATACAACATTGCAAACATTGATTTGAGGCAAACAAGTATATCAAAAAGAAAAAAGTGCAAGACTGTGAACTTACCATCTTTTATAAGCAAGCTTTATAAGTGAACATTTGCACAGTAAAAACAATACATTTACAATTGAATAAAGTTTGAAGATGTAGAGAGACATCATTCACAATCAGTGTATAAACGTGTTCATGGGTTCATTAGATCAACGCCATCTGGCAGTGACCCTCTGAATTTTGAAACCAATCATATATGATGTAACAAAGCCTCGTTTGCATCCCTTTGATTGTGTTAAAAGAAGCCCTACCGAGAAGTAATTAAAGTATGTATTGGATCGATATGGTTGAGATGTTAATGGACATTGCATGTACTTCTACGAGCTCTCACAACACAACTGCTGTTCTTTTCTCAAGAATGCTTCCATTTGGCGTGCAGTGACTTTAAAAATAAGCTTTCAAGATAATAACACGAAAAGTCACTGCAGAGGACACATACAATACGTCTCTATATCTTCAGTGCATTTAAAGCCGCGTTCGGGCATGTGGTCGCTCTAATGGTCTTAAAATCTGCACTGGAGCGCGAGAGACGGTTGTGTTTTCACCTTGATGCACTGGTTCAGCTCAGGCTTTGTGATCGTGTAGCCTTCATCTTGCTGGCTGTGCTAGTTGTTTTACAATTTAAGACATCATATACCAAAACGGCACATTCTAATAATTATTGCAGGGATGCAATTAAAATATGCTGTTATGCACAGTGTGAAAAATGTCCTGCAGTGTTTGTCATCAAGAGATATTGCAAATAAGCGATGACAGTGCTGTAATGAGCCCTTAATATGTAAGCATTATTACATATTAAAATCAAATTTATTTTAATAGGCCAAAAAATAAAGGGTTTCTGGGCTATAAAAACATAGTGGTAACAGTGTTTTTATGCACAGTAATACAAAGCTGTGGTAACACTTTAGTTTAGGGACCAATTCTCACTTTTAACTAGTTGCTTATTAGCATGCCTATTATGAACATATTGGCTATTTATCAGTACTTTTAAAGAAAATATTCTGCATGACCATATTCTACATCCCTAATCCTATCCAATACCTAAACTTAACAACGACTTTACTAACTATGAATAAGCAGCAAATTAGGAGTTTATTGAGGCAAATGTCGTAGCTAATGGTTTGTTAATGGCGAGAATTGGACCTTAAAAGAAAGTGTGACCAAAGTCGTCTTCAATTTTTTTTGTAATTTTTTTCATGTTATGACCCTTTAAATGTACTGTAAAATGGAAAAGAGTCAGTCTAGGTAAACGGGAGGCTATAGATATGGAAGTGAAAATGAAACAGTGTGCAGTTTATAGTGTTTTTTTTTAGCTTGGATACAGTGAGAGTGAAATACTGGCATTGGCATTTATTCTTTCATGATATAATATCCTTCCGTTGCCATGAAAACGTACCTGTCAGTATCAGTGACACTTACATAAATCACCTCACGCTCTGAATTTTACGTTTGCGTTTCACTTCTCAGAAGCTAAGTGAACATTACTACAGTGTTTTAGAGATGAGGAACGCTTGAAAAGAACATGTCTGCTTGTTAAAATCGAGTTTTCTATGTAATAGGGACTAAAAGATGCCTTGTTATCACAACATTGAATGGCTCTGCTCTAAAACTAGCAGAAAGCCACCTAACTTGACAACATTTTAAAACTGTTTTGACGAACACCAGTCCAAATTACATCATGTGTATCTTTTGTGGAGTAGACGATCGCAGAAAGCATTGCAGCGAGCAATGGAAAGTCCAAGATGGCAGACAAGGTGAGAGAAATGTCAGTGATAAATGTTGGCATGAAGGGACCTCTGAAGTAGCCAGTTTTGGTTTGGAAAGCCCTTTCAATATGATTCCTAAAATAATCAGCCGTTTGAATGAATTGGTTCATTAAGACAGAGAAAGAGAGTTTAATATTTAAAGAATCATTTAATTGAAAACCAATTCATATTTATTTTTTTAATTTTTTGCATTATGCAATTGTAATTGCAGTGTGAAATGCATTCATGCAGCCAAAACAGAAATCGAATTGCCAAGATGCAGCTTCTGTCACCTCTGTAAATATCGAAATATATATATTTTTGTTAATATCACACACAACTAATCCATAATGATACAGTGTTTCTCATCTGAGCAAACATGGCTTAACATGACAGCCTTCATTGAGACTAAAATCAAAATGAAAAAGTATGTTTAATGATAGCCTCCTTTATTGCTCATATGCAGCGAGTGTGCAACTTATAAAAGAAAGACAACAAAAGTTTGGTTTGTTTCTGTTAAATCAGTCTAAAAATAAATAAATAATAAAATCTGTATAGTGAAACACTTCCTTGGATTTATGAAGAAAAACTGATGTATGTTATTTAGTCCAGTGTTTTAAAGCATTCTGTTGTGGATATATTTTATTTAAATTTTTTTTCAAAGATTGTACTTATGGGATTTAAATATGTTATTGAAACATTATAGAAATTCAAGTGAAATTATATTTTATAGATATTTGAAGCATGCAGTAACTAAAATGTGTTGCTTATAATAGAATAAAGCACTTGTGTTGTTATTGCAGCTGCTTCAAAGGAATTGGCCATATTTGCGTGCAAACACACACACACACACACACAGAGAGAGAGAGACACAGACACACACAGACACAGACACACACACACACACACAAACACGCACAATCACACAATGTTCACGCATGACCTCCTTATAAAATAATTTTCCTCTCAATTCCCAACCCATCAGCTGCAGTTCCAAGCAAACTTTTCAGAGAGACGCTGGTGCCGAGTCAGCCAGCCGCCTCGCGTCCATATGTCTGCTCTCGCTGTCCTATTTTATGATTAATGTCAAGAAGTCTGACATTTTGTATTTTCCCATTCCTGACACTGTCTTCCAGTGGCTTTAAAGTGTCTGGAACGGCTCAGAACGAGCGTCCTGGAGGAGACAGACAGCCGAGATGTGATCTGACGAAACACAATTCCTAATATCACTCCTATATCCTCCAGTCTCTTTGCATAGTAAAGCTCCACATATTTGACTGACGTGCTACTGCAAATAAAGACACAGAAGTTGCGCTCTCAGCTTTCACAAGAGCACACTTTGATCCCTCCGTTTCCTGTGAGCGGAGAATTGTGCGATAGACTTCATCTGGGTCGTGTGTTTGATATTCTAATGGAAGATTTAGGCCGTTTTCCTTCACTCTGTCTTTGCTTTCATTTCCAAGTCTCTGCTGTTGTCTGTATTTGCTTTCTCTCGTCTCTTTTCCCCTCCGTCCTTCCCGTCTTGTCCTGTTCTGTGTTCGACTCCTCTCTTCTTTTATCTTTCCTTCACCCTGTCTCCATATTTTCTCTCCACTGTATCTCTTTCCTCTCATGTCAGATGTAGTTCACTCTCAACATCTCTCTCTTTCTCTCTCTCTCTCTATGATTCCACTGAGTTTTACTCTTTTCATGGACCCTAAAGGCTGGGAAAGTGAGGTTTTTATTTGTTTATTTTTTATGCAACATACTAAAGGTGTCATCTTTTGTCGGAGTGCTTGACTGACTGTGTTTGAGTTGTTTGGTGAGACAGTCGCTGCTCCCTTTTCTCCTATGTGTGACCTATTTATGTGTGCTTTAAAATTTTAGTTCCTCAAACTACTGCCTAAGTCGTAAGGAAATGGATTATCGGAAAAAAAAATGTAATTAGTAATTATTAAGTAATTAAAAAATGGTGCATTCAAATAATGTTGTTAAAAATAATTTACAAGTTGAACGCACATCAAAAAACATCACCACAAAGTCATAATCATGAGTGGGAAACTCAGGATTTCCTTTAAGCCAATTTGAGTTCCTGTTAGTGAGAAAGCATGTCGGATTCAGCGTCTCTATTAAAGGTAAATGTATTAAAATAAATGAAATGGTAACACTTTAGAATAGGGAACACTTATTCACTATTAACTACAACTTTTCCCTCGATAAATTCCTAATTTGCAGCTTATTAATAGTAAGTAAGGTAGTTGTTAGGTTTAGGTATTGGGTAGGATTAGGGATGTAGAATAAGGTCATGCAGAATAAGGCATTCATATGTGCTTAATTAGTACTAATAAATGGCGAATATTCTAGTAATATGCATGCTAATAAGCAACTAGTTAAGAGACCCTAAAATAAAGAGTTACCAATAAAATTATTATTGTTGTTACTATCGTGATCGTGCATATTGTGCAATTATGATTATGTGTGTGTATATATATATATATATATATATATATATATATATATTTTTTTTTTTTTTTTTTTTTTTT
>NW_015505420.1:1507902-1510330 GCF_001515645.1 Sinocyclocheilus grahami
ATATTATTATTATTTTTTTTTTTTTTCAACAAGTAAATACGAACTTCCCAATTTGAATGCTCTGAACGAAACATATATATGAATGGTTATTGTACATCTTATTGCGAACAATTCATTTAGAGAATACATAGGGTGAATTTTCATTGCAATCTGACTTTAACTGTGAAATTATGTAGATTTAAACGAACCGACCACGTTTTAACCAACTAACCCAACGGCAGTTTTACAATATATGCAAAAGACAAGATTAGAAATGCTGAACTAAATATGTTCAGAATCTAAACAAGCGCAGCCATAAAAATCTGTTTTGCCGCATTTGTGTAAATGAGTTTAAAGTTAAAATTCGAAATTTCGAAATTTAAATAAATGAAATAAATAATTTCCACTTGAGTGTATAGTTTGACAGCTGTGATGGATTTCCCTTTGTTACCACAGGTTTACCAGCAGGTAAGTGTTTGCCAGCAGTGGCCTCGTTCACCAAGGGTTCACCCAGGGACCCGCTTCAGGTGCGCTGTTGATTCATAAAGTGCAGGAAACGGAAATGCATTATGCATTTGGCAGGGACTTTGCCTCTGGCATGGCGACACGGTGGCGGAACGGAAAGATCGTGTCTCCCTGTGTTCCCCTGTCTCCTCCAACAGAAGGAAGCATCGAATTCAGTCGTCAATGCAGGATATCGGCTTGCTTGTGACAAGACAATTAAATCGTGCATCAATACTGAGTGGAATTCAGTGCGCTTCTCATTAAAAATGTAATAAAAAAATCTGCAATCACATCTGTCTGACATCTGCACTACTGTCACGTGAACTGGGAAGACTCATCCATCAAACGTCGGTAATCTGAACAAAAGTTAAGTTTCTCCGTTTCTAGAGCGAACGTCGAAACCGATGATGTCTCCGGGCCATTGAGTCGCTCAGGCTGCCACTTCCTCGTATGTGGTGAATTGGGTCATCTCGTCTAATTCCAGTCTCACTTCTAGCCAGCAGAATTTATGTAATGCTAAAAAAAATGCTGTCTAGTCTTGTTTTGTCCCACAATATGGTGAGATCTGATTGGGTCCAACTCCTCAGATTATACAACAATCAGAAACAGCCCTGAAAGCCTGTCGTTTCATGTTCGGCTTCACCTAGTGTTGAATTCACAAACACGGTTCTTGCTCTGAATGGTAAAGAATGTAATAGTGGCTGACCCAGATGCACTTTCAGTGACTAATGCTGATAACTAGAGGGTGACCGGTGGTTAAAAAACATGTAAACAACTGAGATGATGCAAACTTTATGAATTATATAACATATTATAAAACAAAATGTAGTTGTATTGGTGTGTTTTGTTTTTTGAATGATATAGGGGGGAAAAATGCTCTTGCATGTCAGTCTCCTAAAAGTGTCCATAAAAATAATGAACTGCTGAAATTTTATATAATCCCTTTTCCCTCCAGATTGATATTGGCTAGTTATTTAGCCCACCAATCACAGGGAAACCAGCAGTACGGATGACAACTATAATTTGACTTAAAACGCTAAAAATGAAAAAATACAGTCAATGTGACTGTGAACGTCTCATTTATAAAAAAAAGTACAACCCGTAACATTGTCCTTACAATTATTCTTAATTATGACCCTGATGTGAATGCACTTTAAAATATTGTACTTCTTAAAAATATTATTCAATTCAACCTCTCAGTTAGAAAAGTTTCCATCTGTAAGGAATTTACCGAGCATGCCAAATAATTCAGGTTCACTGAAGCAATTCCCCTACATATGAATCTTCATTCACTTGACTCACTGATGACTTCTGAATATTACTTTCACATCAGCTCTTTGCTAGGCTAGTTCTGCAGGAGTTATTTTCAAATACTGAGAGACATGGAAATAAATTATTCATGCATGCATTATAGCTGGTAATTGATCTGTACCTGATGAGCAAATTGAATGGATTCTAAGAAATGGGTGAATTTTACTGGTGCTAGGGATGCACTGATACCACTTTTTCCAGTACTCGCCCGATACCGATTGTAGCGTCTGCGTAGAATCATGCATGATCTTTGGGTTTTATGGCTTAAGAGACCCTTTTAGCTTTTGACATTTGCATATAAATTACAGTCCTGGTCACAGACTTTACACTTATATGGGTGCTAAATGTCAAATGGTCCACCCCCCCCATCAGAGAGATGCTAACCAGTTTCACCACCCTCGCCTCATTTGGAGTTTCAAACACATTCCAAAGAGATGTAAATGACCCCCGGGGCCAGGCACAATGGGCCTGGCTGACCAAGCAAACTAACACACACACACACACAAACACACACACGTAAAGACCTTTAATCTATTATACTCTACAAATATATCTGGTATATTGCATGTGTTGTTTGTACGTTTCCCTATTAGATTAGCTGAGTTACCACTCGTTATTTGTATTAGTTAAAGCC
>NW_015505420.1:1510340-1543885 GCF_001515645.1 Sinocyclocheilus grahami
GAAGTAAAAACTTCCAGCTCACTCCTCACGAACTCATCAAAAGACCTCCGGTGTCTGCCGCATCAGGACTCTTCTTCAGCAATTGAAACCAATGCAAGTAACTGCTTACAATTATTTAGATGCGTGCTTAAGTTTCAGCCCCTTTTTAAGGTGATTTTTGATTCTTTGATGATTTTCAAAGGTTGTGGTTAAGTGATGTGAAATACTGCCATTCTTTTTCTAATCTCTCTCTTTTCCTTACTTTGTTTTATTCTGTGTATATAGAAGTGTTTTGCTTAGTTATATGTTAGATATAGTTTCATTTATTAAATCCCTTATATTCACAACGGATTGTCTCTGTTTGCTGCTCACAATTCGAAGTCAATGAATGTGTGAACCCTTGCTATATTTTGCTAAATTACTGCTAACACTGCACAAAGAAGGACAGTTTATTCTTCCTTGGCCAGGAAAATAATAGTTCCTTGAATTGATAAATGATTATATTGTCTGCTCGGTGGACGGACAGATCAAATAATTGTAATATTGATTCTGCTACAGTTAATTCGAAGATATAATCTAAATATTAATCATAACCAGTTATAATTAGTCATAAATATTTCCCTTTTTAGAGCTGAAAAACCCTACAGATACTTTTCTTTTTGGTACTTGCCGATACGGAGTAGTGATACCGATATTTTTATTGCATTTGTACATTTTTTAAATATTGGGTACAGAAACCAAAAGGGTATGTATAATGGTAGTTGGTTAACTAACATATCTCAAATGACATTTATCAAATAGATACAGTCAAATCAAAATTTATTCAGACACCTTCAACATTTCTCACATTATCAGTTTATTCGCTATAGTTTAGAAAATGGTAATAAAATATGACAAAAACCTGTGTATCAGAACAAAATAATCTTGTTAATGTTAGATAACTTTGATAAAATGGTATGTAATAGATTACAATCAACCAAAAATAATTCAGACAGCTGTTAGTATGACAGTATTTACACAACTATGAATACTTTGTCGGGCAATCCTTAGCCTTAATGACAGCCTGTAGTCTCCTGGACATGCTGTCACCCAGCTTCATGCAAACCTGAACCTCAATTTTTTTCCCAGACTCAGTCTGAATAATTGTTGGACCCAAATTTGTATACATTTTACTGGTAGTCCACTGTATGAAGAATTTTTGGGTATGATTTGTCACAGTTTACTTTATTTTGCTATCCTCACTTTACATAAATGAACTATAGTGTCCTGCACCCACTAGTAAAAAAATATCAAAAATTATATCTGGTCTCTGAATAATTTTTGGTTTGACTATATCCTTCGGTTATTTTCACACTTAATTATGCCCATTAAAATGTATTTTACAAGTTTTTGCTACTTTCACTGTTAATTTTTTTGCTCTATTGTACATCATCTTTAATTTAATAGCATTAGAGCTGCTCCATTGCAGCGGCTTAGTACTGTAATCACACGCTTTGCTGTAATAATGCAGGGAACCACTCGTTATAAATCTCCTAACTGTGATATTTTCAGAAATAGAAGTCGTGTTTTTTCATCTGAAACGTGCTGCGATTTATATTCCAAAGCCAATCATATAATGCAGAAACACTCAAACAAGCAAAACACGCGCAACGCCTGCACGTATTTGTACTGATGCAGACAGAATGAGAGGACAGTAGTACAGCCTAGCGCATTTCACACAAGCTGCTAGATTCACTTCCGTCAGAAAGTCGTGTATAAGGTTGAAAATAAATTATGTTTATAGTGAATGCCAGTTTATATAACTGGTCTTATTTTTAACATTTCTTTTTAATCCAAATGATGCTTGTGCTAAGTGAGTGAATATCAAAGATCACACAACAGAATTGCTCTCTTTCCGTCTCTCTCTCTCTCTCTCCCTACCGTTAAGTAACTTGTGCATTGTTGTACTTCCTTTTTTTGACATATCCGACCGAACTACAAACTTTCCAGTGATGTCTGGGAGAAAGATATATTCACTTGACAAGCTCGTGCATCTGCGCCGCCGCGCGCTCAATCCACTCAGCGTGCTTTATCAGCTCACGCACATCAGCTATACAGGCGTTAATACTCAATGTTTAACATTATATTCATTGCATACATATACTTCGTAGTAGACATATTTAAATCCTTCCTGCTGTCTGTTGTTCTGTTGTCGGTGTTTCTTTGTTTGAATATGGCGCTTATCACATGCTGTGTGGTATCGGCGTTTGGTATCGGGGCATTTTAACAAGTACGAGTACGAGTACAGGAGCTCAGTATCGGGCCCGATACCGGTATCGGTATCGGTGCATCCCTAACTGGTGCATTCATTGTCATTTGACCGAATAGTTTTCTGGATGGTGCAATTTAATGTTGTGTAAAGGCCACTGGGTTACACTTTACTTGAAGGGGTGTGCATAAGACTGACATGACACCTTCATAATCATGACATGACATCTACATAATCATGACATGACATATGTCATGAATATGAAGGGTTTTTATGCATGTTTATGACAACTGTCATTAAGTGTCATTCGCTCAGTTATGTCATTTTTAATGCAAAGATGACATTGTTTGAGATGTCTTTGTTATGGGCTATGGTTAGGGGTAAGGGTAGGGGTAGGGTTAGGTTAGGGTTAGGTCAAATAATGTCATATTTACATTAAAAATGACATAACTGAGCGAATGACACTTAATGACAGTTGTCATAAACATGCATACAA
Organism: Sinocyclocheilus grahami; assembly: GCF_001515645.1. NCBI lineage: Eukaryota > Metazoa > Chordata > Actinopteri > Cypriniformes > Cyprinidae > Sinocyclocheilus > Sinocyclocheilus grahami. The sequence goes on from NW_015505420.1 coordinate 1,513,064, forward strand.
CCTCCTTCATATTCATGACATGTGTCATGTCATGATTATGAAAGTGTAATGTCAGTCTTATGCACACCCCTTCAAGTAAAGTGTTACCGGCCACGGTACAGCAGCAATTACCCAATCACAGGGGTTGTAGTGGATTTATGATATTTACTTTTTTATAATTTTTTTTTATGTGAATTTATGTTCCATGTTCCACGATTAAAGGGTCTGTGGATTAAAGGTAGGGTTTAGTAAAACCAAGTTAGTCAAGCTACACTTTTAAAAGTAGTCAGCTACGCTAGATGATACTAATAAATATTAGATAAAAATTTATATAATTTAAAAACACTGAATAGCATATTTAATGTCACTTTTTAGTAAATCGCATTTTTTTTAAAAACTACGTATTTCAAGCGTCAATACTATTTTGTGAAAACAAGTAAAACCAAATAACATCAACACTTTCATTGTTACCACTAGCAGTTGTTCATCTATCAATATTAATAACTTTCAGTAATAATCAAATCCTCTGTAAACATGGAGGTGCAGCTGTAATCGAACTGAGCTGAGTGCAATGTATAATTTCTCCGTCCATCTATACCAATTTGACCAATTTGTAGGCTGATTCTGAACCTTATTTCACTGATAAGGTTCCTATAATAGTGCAGATTATATACAATTTTATCTCATACTGTACATCTGTATAATGTTTGTTTTAATTTTTTATTCTGTCAATTATTTTACCATTCAGCATTTTTGATGAGGCACCGGCTGCCTTGAATCCTTTGAGAAAATGCTCCTGGCCACACAAATGCCCTATAGCCTTGATTATTCAACCGCCCTTTTCTTAATAGTCATTTTGCTTGTTGCTTGGGAACAAGCACGGCTCAAATAAGATGGTTGGTAGCAAGCAGGACGTAATAACAATAGACGTGTCCCTGGAGTTCTGTAGGGTGTGCTGTGTTCAGAATCAGATTGCTCTCCGAATGAACTTCTCCCTGGGCGCGTCTTTACAGAGCGAGATTAAACGGCAGCGTAATGCTGGACAATGGCAGCCCGATCAGCAACAAGCAAATCTCCATGGCTCTAATGACCTGGTCTCAGTCTGAGATTTCACATGCTGTTGCTCTAGCGCTCGGCTCAGCTGGAAAGGTCACAATCACTTTGAGGAAGATGAAGAATCGCCAATCTATAATTACTGGCCCAAAGGCGTGTTACCAGAAAATAATTAAATGGCTTTAGATCAGTAATGTGTTCTGACACATCGCTGTTGACTGCCCCCTTGTGCTAAACTCGCCCCGTGAGGAGCAGAAGTATTTACATGCTGAGCGGCGATGCAGTTCTGCCGCTAAAAGAGAGTTTAGGGTTACACTTTATTTTAAGGTGGCCTTGTTACAGTGTAATTATGCGTACAAGTACTGAGTAATATTAATTAACTACATGTACTTACTATATGGTTAGGTTTGGCTTAGGGTTACTTGCATGTAATTATAATAGTAAGTACATGTAACGTGTAACAAGGACACCTTAAAATAAAGTGTTACCGGAAGATCCTACCAATCTAATGATGTGAAGTTCAGACTATATATTAGTTAGTTTGTAACTAATCCAGTACTTAGTTGTGTTGTGCCATTTGTACCAAGAGTTTTTAAAGATTTGTGCAATACATTTTACAAGTAGATACTATTTAAGTCTCTCTATTTTTTTTTCCCTCAATGTGTTACTTGCTGTTTCTTTGTAATTATTTGTGAAAAAAAGTTTTAAAGTCAATCCTACACCAGTTCATTTCGACAGTGTTGGGGAAAGTTACTTTTAAAAGTAATCCATTACAATATTGAGTTACTCCCTTAAAAAAAAAGTAACTATTGCATTACTTTTTCTCATCTGAGTTGCCATTGTGGACTGCATGAAGAATAAGATGCAGGAGAAGAAATTTCAAAACACACACACACACACACACACTCTCACACACACACACACACAGGTTTGTTTTTGTGAAAAGTGGGGACATCCCATAAGTGTAATGGTTTTTATACTGTACAGACCGTATATTCTATTGCCCTACACCAACCCTACCCCTAAACCTACCCCTTACAGGAAACTTTCTGCTATTTCAGATTTTCAATACACTCCATTCTGTGTGATTTATACGCGTTTTGAAAAGTGGGGACATGGGGTAATGTCCTGAAAAGTCATTCCTATGTCATACCTTTGTCGTTATACAAATGTATGTCCTCATTTGTCACAAAAACGCGCACACACACACACACACACACACACACAATAAAATTAAAAATAATTTTTGCTCATTATTATGGCCAAATTGGATAATCGAAGGTCAGCAGCAAAGACATTGGTTAATAAAATGGGATAAAATACATCAAGGATATTTGTGTTATTTAACATATTTAATTATTGCAGGTTTGCGCCATATTCGAAGTTTGCATTTCACAGTTTTTATTCATTTTGAGAAATACTGATTGTGTTTTTGTGCAAGTGAGATGAGTAAATGAGTGTTCAGATTTAGTCTAAAGCTACAGTAACATCATTTTCACACAGCGCACACAATGTCTCTGCACGCACTCCCGATTTCTCTCAACATGGGCACAGGAGAGCTGTCAGTCAAAAAAATGGGAAAACATTAACTCTAAACTCCCAAATATTCAATTATACTATTGGGCATCCCAGTTAAAAACATTAACTGTAACTAGCATTACGTATTTGAAAAATCAACTAAATCAAATTTAAAAGTAATGTGTTACTTTACTAGTTACTTGAAAAAATTACATAAAATATTACACAACTTGCGTACTTGTAATGTTTCACCCTTAACACTGCTTCTCAAATCATCCTAGAGAACATTATTTGGTTTTACATGATTTGATAATCAGGATTAGTTCATGTAGCTCCACTGTAAAAGAGTTTGGAGGACAAAACTCAAAATTGTATGTCGACTTGCTGCATTTAAATTTTTAGGTTGGTTCATTTAAAGTGCAAATGCTTATTAAAAGTTCAGTTTGCATAATTTAATTGAGCCAACTGAAAATTTTCAATGCAAGAAGTCGACATGCTCCAGAATCTTTTACAGTGCAGTTCTGTTGTAAGACACTCCGGATACTGAGTCACTCAAATGGTTGTACTGATAATATAGGTCGAAAGTCAATAATAATAAAAAAATAAAAAGACAAGCAGTTTCACTAGGGCTCTCAGACTTTTGGACCCCACTGTTTTCCAATATTCAGCTGCGAAGCAGGATTTCAATCAACCAACTGTGATTCTGTCATTTTGAATCTTCCATTTCCAGGAATTGCTCTCAGACTATCACTGCATGAGCTGGATTTACTAGAAACCTTCTTATTAAACAGTTTTTGGCATGTAGTACAACATTAAAGGAATATTCTGGGTAAAAAAAACAAAAACAAAAAACAAGTTAAGCTCTACTGAGCTCTGCGACATGCTATGAGTCACCACAGAAAATCATTTGGATTTGTCCCTCAAACAAAAGCAAAAAAAAAAACCTCGCTCTTGCAGTAGAAGTCAGATATGCAACTATAACACTGTTATGCAAGTATGAACAGAACGGCTGAGATTTATTTAACAACCTTGTCTTTGCAAAAGTATATCTGACCTTTACTTGCACCACAGATTTACAGTGTAAATGCATTGCTGTAAAGGTGTTTGTTCTTTCATTCTTAAGGCTTAAAGGTTAAAGACAGGGAACTTAACGTTGACCAGAACTTTAATATGGACATTCATATTGCTGCAGCTACACTAGAAAGTCCAAAAAAACATAGTGCCATGTAGTGCCCTGGAGGTTCAATTCAGGTCTCACAATAAACCTGAACTGGTGCTGTACAAGCAATATTAAAAATGTGCTACTGGCTATGAAACTCCATGAGCTACTGGACAAACTAACTGTTATAGTCTGATTTATTTTATGGTATCAATTTTTAGACCGAGAGAGACTGCGGTTTCCTTGATGCAGCGCCGTAATAGCAGTCGGATTGCACAACAATAAAATCAAATGACATGGTGTGCTGCTAATAAGCAAAATCCCATTAGCCTTTTAGGCATGTGTTGGGAGTGTAATCGTTTTGAAATTCAGGGAATTGTATTCTACATGTGGATATACAGTAACTGTGACAGGCCAATGGTATTACAATCAATGGGAGAAAGTGGAACGCCAAATATGGCAGCTCTGAGTAAGTCCCGCCTTCCAAATAAAAGAACCAATCACCAGTCGGCAAAGTCATGTGCTCAGTGGATTTGAAGAATTAAATATGAAACATCAGCAAAAAAGTACAAAAGCAATATGCTTTCTCGATGAAATCCATACATTAATACAATTCATCAGTGTAACAAACTTGATACTTGCTTAATCATTAAACACCATTTTGACTTTGGCTTTGTCTGGCCAGCCATTTATTATTTTCTTAATCAGGTTAACCTCAAATTTGAATATATATTTGAATAGAAATCATACAAATATTACACTTAGACATTAAAGTGCCCCATTATGCCATTTTTAAGGTTGCTAATATTGTTTTATGAGTCTCCAAAAACAGGTTTACATGCGTGTAAGGTCAAAAAATCCTGTTCGTTTTCTCAAAAAATAGATTTAATTTGAACTCATTTCTAAATGATTCGTAAATGACTCATGCGAAGCAGTTCAAAGAATCAAGTCTCTCTAAAAGGCATAATAGGGGCATTAAAAAAAAAAAGAACAGAAGAAAATAAGAAAATGCTGGTCGCATGATGTTGTGATAAACTTTAGTTGCAGGAGGTTGTTTGATTAGTAGCACAGCTGATTTAATTTTTACAGACAAGTAAAAATAACATCTACAAATAAGCAGAGACATGGAAAAAAAAAACTGTAATTTAAGGGACACCAAAGCAATTTGTGTGGGATTTTAATATGCATTCCCTTAATGCATAAAGTCTCTCTAAAAGGCATAATAGGGGCATTAAAAAAAAAAAGAACAGAAGAAAATAAGAAAATGCTGGTCGCATGATGTTGTGATAAACTTTAGTTGCAGGAGGTTGTTTGATTAGTAGCACAGCTGATTTAATTTTTACAGACAAGTAAAAATAACATCTACAAATAAGCAGAGACATGGAAAAAAACCCCTGTAATTTAAGGGACACCAAAGCAATTTGTGTGGGATTTTAATATGCATTCCCTTAATGCATAAAGTATGATTTGGAAGAAAATTGTTAGAAAAAAAAATGTAAATGCATAAAATGTACCCTAAATTATACAACATTATTCTACTCTTTTTTTTTTTTTTTGCTAGAGTAGCAAGCTGCAAAACACCCTTAAAATCTGACATACACTATTTTAAAATTTTGCAGTGCATTCATTCATCCTGAGCACCGATTTAAAGCTGGTACAACAGGATTTAATACTTATATAACATTATCTAATTTCTCTACTGATAAGATGTGTTGTTATTTTTCCTTTTGCAGTGAAAATAACCCGGGCATGTTCTGAACAGGTTTGGTGAGATTTGCCTGTAAAAGTCTGCAAAGTGCTAAGAGTGTGAGCGTTTAGCAGGCTAAGATTGCTCGTTCCTCAAATCACAGGCTCCAGGTCCTCAGATGGTCCATGCTTGGTGTGATCGGCCTGATCGGTCATCAGTGTTCTTGGACTGCAGCTTGTGTCGACCGAAAATCCAATATAAATGCAAATATGTCTATTAATGCACTTTAAAGTCTGCAAGCGTCTAATGTAATCAAAGCAAAAATTACAATTTGTATGTGAAATTTAAATATTTATGAGAGCGGCATGCTGATCAGGTTGTTGTGTAGAGTTGAAAAGGTGCGAGAGAGACTTTGTTGGACTGTTGTAGACTTCAACTCAGGATTGAATGGGGTTTGATAGCAAGGTGCATGGAAATGAGGTGATCAGTCAATGTTTATTTTAGTTGTGGTATTGGCATATGAGACAAGCTACTCGTCTGATTTATGCTATGAAAACGAATACATTTTTACAGAAATGTCAAGACCAAACTGCAGTTTTGCTTATGCGGCAACACGACTGCTAAACTTACCGCTTTCTCTTTTTCCTTTTGAACCTCGACATATAACAGATGTCAAGCAGTATTTCCACAAGTGCCAATTTTGCAGAAGTCCTTGTACCTACCTCGACAACTTTTACTCTTGAAGATCAGCACTTTTCAGCTGAAGCATCCTATTTTAGCATTATTTTTCATTTGTCAGGAAATGCCGGCGAATCTTCAGGCTTACGTTTCTCACAAATCAAATGCACACAGATGTATTTACTTCACAGAGCAATAAAGGGGCTCTTCTTCAAATGAAATATCCGTCTGTCAGCGCCAGCCGAGCCCTACATATACAATTACTGGAGTGCACACTGCATTCATAGAAAATGAATGAGACAAATGGTGAGGCTCAGTATGGCGGCTAATGAACATCTCACCTTTTAGCTACAAGAACCTAGAAGTTCGTTTTTCCATGCAATTAATATTTTATGGTGTTGTTTAAGCAAAAGAAGCAACATTATGTCACTACTGTTGTCAGATTGCATTAATTGTAAATGTTATGGAAATTGAATCCTGAATTTCTGCATTTTGGACATGTGCAATTGCTCATTCAAACGTGTACAAGCCACCATTTCTAACCTGAAAACATAACAAAATCATAATTTGGCTTTTTTTTTTTTTTTGGTAAAAATTACATATTCTTTTTGGTAACATAATTAAATAGTAAACAAAAAAACTTGATAACATTAATTACTACACTGGCTAGACGTCCTGAGAAATCCAATGCTGAGAATTAATTGCAGGTTATCTACAGTATCAACAGCAATGTGAAAGCAGAGTTAGTTAATAATTGAAACCGGTCTTCATGAGAGAGAGATCTCTCATGTTACCCCCGTCCCCATTTGCCCTCTGAGAGGAACTGGCGTGGATCAGTATGACATCTCACTCTCAGCGGGACTTCAGGTGCTGGTTCACCTTACTTTACTGATGCTCTTCAGGATGAAATGGCTGCTTCCAAAAATAAACATGAACCAAATGCACTCTGGATAGAGGTGCAAGATTGCTAATTTCCACCTGTCAAGCTGCCACTTGACTTGTTTCCCCAGAGCAGCATATAATAACACGTTAACTAATTATCATGGTCATGGCATGTTTTTCATGCACAGCTTGCTGACATGAAGTGCTTCTCTTATGATTATCTGCAAGTGCTATTTACAATGATTTATCAAAGTCGTTATGCTAGTAAGTTCACATTGGTGTTTTAGCTGCATATTGTAGTTGCTAGGCAGAAACTTCTTATCTCTATATCTCATTTAGATTTTTTTTTCTCATAATGCAATGCAATTGGTCACTCGTTATGTCTGTCTGTTGGTTTTACAAATATTTAACAATGGCAATTATTAAAAAGTGCTTGTGACTGAACCTCATGACTCCTTTGGATCCTCAAATTGTCAGCAAAACCTCACCTCCAAAGTTTTGAATGTTGCCATGTTATTACCATGCTGTTACTGCAATTACTACTTTTTGATTAATAAAAAAAAAAATAATAATATATATATATATATATATATATTATTATTTTTTTTTATATATATACTGTATATAATTCATATTACACAGGAACCACACACACACACACACACGCACATAAATACATAAATACACATATACATAAACACATACATACATACATACATAAACAACTATGATGCTATAACAAGATAGCATAAATATTACTCTGAAAATTTCTGGACATACAAGGTTTCCATCCATCAGTGACGATACATTATATTAGCCGACACAATGCTGCTGAATGCATTGTTGTGCACATTGCATTTATGGGAATATTTAACCCCATAAACATAATCCCTGTCTTTATTTACTCATATTCTTCTTAAAAAAAAAAAAAACTACTTCTGCATTGCACAGAAAAAAATAGCAAGCACGAGAGCAAATAATAAGAGAATTTAAATTTTTGGGGTGAACCGTCCCTTTAAATAGATAACTTGGCCCACGTTTTCAGCAGTTTCTGCTCTCAGTCCTGTGTCGTGCACTTTTGAAAGCCAATATTCTGCAGGACTAAATGAAAACGTCCAGATATCGATCCCGTGCGGGACATTATGCTTTGGCGTCTCATGTATTCAGAGAGTGTGTGAATGCCACGGCGGAGGGCGGCCCGCTATCTCAGCCTTTTGTTTTAAGCCAGAGACAAATCCTTTGTCCAAGTCGGCCGAGCTGAATGACTTTCCTTGATCCTGCAGTAATTAGATGGAGCAGAGGTGGCTGATTTAGATGCAGGCCGCAGATAGGCAGAAAGCGAGGAGAATGTGTAATGTATGGACACACTTTCACAGGAATGGGGTGAGACGGAGTTAACAGGAAGAGAGAGGGAGACAAAAAGGTCACAGTCAAGGTGAGACATAATCAGAGACACTTGCTGTCCATCTAATGCACAAAAAGCATGACAAGTGCCCTAATCAGTGTGCTGCCTATTACCAGTCTACCTCGCGGCCTTTTGCTTTTCTTATGAAACCTGTCAAGAGCATGTCATGTTTGGTGAAATATGATTTTTTAACATGCTTTTTGTGTCCTGATATCAGAATATCTATAGCCACTCTGTTACTACAAATGTTTACATAAATGAAGCCTTATATTCTTTGTTGTTGGACAGAGCCTTCAAGCCACCTACATTAAAATGCAATTTAAAATGATTAATTTTGCAAAACTTTGTTTAAAAATGCATGCATTAGACATTTTTTTTTTATTAAGCTCACCACTTTCTCAGATGCTCATTTCTGTAATGTGCAAGTAAAATAATTAGATATCATTTAAATTGCACAGTGCATTTTTTACAGCACAATTGTCAGTAAATATTATGTCTAATTCTTGATTTTTCTTTTAGCACACATGCATTTTTATATATTTATATAGACATTGAAATATAAGCAGCTGGTCGTATAACAGACACTGCAATAATATGACATATTTTTGTTTTTTTAATGAACTTTTTTTTTTAGAAACATGAATCCTATGTGTGATTCGTAGAAAATAGAATTGATCAAATACATGCTTTTAATGTCATTACTTTTAACACAGTTCACACTTTCGCCTAATGTGACTCTGTTCTGTCTCATTCTAAAGACTTGTAATCTATTGTCACACGCGCGATTGCTAAAGAGATGTTTCATGTCGCACTGTTACATCAGCTTATAGGCTATTTCAAACTTGTTGAGCTTTGATAATTCAATTCCTCTGTATAGAGAGTTCATATGACTTTTATCTAGGCTATAAATCAAATAGATTAAATAGATCAAAAACAGATCTGTCTCAGACAGTTCATCCAAGATGACAGATGTGTGAACTCTTTATTGAGGCTGTGGAAAGAGTCAAGCTGGAGCACACAGAATTGGATTTAATATGATATATATTAATATATTCAGTACGAGCTGATGTGACTTATGGAGTATGTCTTGCTTCAAATGAGCTACTGAAATAGCATCTGTTTGTCAGTAGATGTATGGATTCTAAATATCACTGAATCGGAGAGCGCTTGGATGAGAGACAAACAAAAAACAAAAAAACGACTGCTTAATGGGATACTTCAGCCAAAAATGTAAATTCTGTCATCAATTACTCACCATCATGCCACTCCAGAAATGTAAGACTTTCTTTCTTCTAATTCTGTGAATCAAACAACATTGGAGATGCTGCCAATGTGTTAACAATGTATTTTTCAGTCCTAGAAATACTTGTGAATATATCTGTAAATACAGTAATGAAAATGACTTTTTCACAGTGCTTACAATTAAAATGACATGAAACCCATTACTTGAAAGAAATGCTTCTAAAAATAGGCTTCGTTTTCATTAAGCAGAATGTGTTTTCTTGTGTTCGCTCTGACCTGGACCTTTACTCTGTTTCTAGCTCTCATGCAGCTGATAAGATGACTAACATTAAATACTAAAATACGAGCGAATGCCTCGTGTAGCCATTTGAATGCTTTCGCACAGCCGTAACCGCAGTCTCTCCGTGAAAATCAACAACATCTGAATTGGTGGGGTGGGGGGGGGTGATGTCACATTGCTCTCGAACCCCAGATAATCATCCGCCACGATGGGATTAGTTAATTACCGGCAGGAAGAGCTGGCAATTAGCAGAGAAATGGAGCTGGAAGACATGTCAGGGTTAAGCACTGCCTAAACCACTGAGTGGGCTGAAACCGCATCTCTGGGGAGTTTATTCACACCACTCCAGGAAAGAAAACGTTCTCGGTTATATAAGGGTGCCGGCCATGTTTGTATGAAACCAAACATGTTTTAATCACTGAATGTGGAACGCTGGGTCTTCAGAATTAATGTGGGATGTTTAGGGAGAAAACACGGCGTTGAGGATATTACTCCCACGATGCATTCATTACTACTGTTAGTGCTGTTTGTTAAGTCGGGCATCACTGTTAGGGATTTGAACAAACCCCTGAGTGTCTTTCTTGTGCATTGACGTTGATATGTTTTGCACTGACGGGGTTTAATTTCTAACTTCTTGTCTCTTGTGACTGAACTATGATCCTGTGAGCAAAAGCATTTCATCTCCTTGTATGTATCAGGGTCATTATTCTTTATTAAAAATAAAACCATTAAAAAATTACATTACTTAATAATAAAGTAAATATTAACTGACATAAAAAAAAATATATATATATATTTTATTACAGATAAATTCACCAAGGCAACATTTCACACTTGAATTACTAAAATAAAATGATAATAATAATAATAATAATAATAATAAATCAATAAAATGAAAACAAAATCAAATCTAATTCAGAATAATTAGAAGTAAGGTTCAATTTGTTAACAATAGTTAACTACATTAGTTAACAGTAATAACTGGTTAAATTAACTGCTGCGTATATTAATCTTAGTTCATGCTAATTTCAACATTTACTAACACATTATTAAAATAAAAAAGTTGTATATGCTAAAAATTAATGGATCTGAGCGGTTACACTTTACTTTAGGGACCAATTCTCACTATTAACTATTAAATATGTATTTTTTCTCAATAAACTCCTAATTTGCTGCTTATTAATAGTTAGTAAGTAGTTGTTATGTTTAGATATGGGGTAGGATTAAATTATTCAAAATATGGTCATGCTGGATTATTTTGACCCAGCTGGTTTGGTTAAATGTTTGACCCAATATGCTGGGTTGCTGTTTAAAAATGACCTTAATGCTGGATTAAAATGGGTTGGAAATTAATAATCACACATATAATTACAAGAGGCAACAGTAATAATCAAAAGGTGAACATTTATTAACAAGCAAGAACAACACATATTAGACAAATTTAATTTATTTGGGTGAATATGACATACAATACCCCATACATTTAAATTTGTTTAACAAGCATTTTGGTCCCACTTTATATTAAGTGGCCTTAACCACTATGTACTTACATCAGAAAATAAGTACAATGTACTTACCGTGTTCATATTGTATTGCAAAACACTTTTGCTGCTATTGAGGTGGGATACGGGTAAGGTTAGGGACAGGTTTGGTGGTATGGGTAGGTTTAAGGGTGGGTTAAGGTGTAAGGGATGGGTCAACAGTGTAATTATAAATGTAATTACAGAAATTAATTACACTGTAATTACATGCAGCCATTTTTAAAAATATATGTACAATGTAAAACATGTATGTACACAATAAGTGCATTGTACCAAATTATTAATTTAAATGTATGTACACTCTAAAGTTTTAGAGTGTACATAGTAGTTAAGGCCACTCAATATAAAGTGGGACCAAACAAAATATAACATTTAAAAGTAACATTTAAATTCAAGTGTATTCAACCATTCTCTGTAATCCCTTTTCAACGAAATAGTGCCGATTCTCATGCTGGGTTGGGGTGTATAATTTCAGCTATCTGTGAGATTGACCCAACCACTAACTCAGCAGCTGGGTAACACAAAAACTATCCAGCACATGACCCAACAGGCTCAACCCAGCGGCTGCGTAGAAAAAAAGAACCCAGCTTTTTTTACAAGTGTAATTACAGTATACAGATATTAATAAATATTGTAACAAAGGTATTGTTCATTGTTGGTGAATGACAGTTAATACATTAACTAATGGAACCTTAATGTAAACGGTTACCCAAACTATTTATAGAAACTATACGAGTATATCATTGATTCTAAAATGACACTCTTATGTCTTTTCATGTAATGTGCAATAAAGCTTGGCGTCCGTGCGCTGTTTGTGGAATATTTGCATGTTGGACGATTCGTATATTGAGCAAAAATCCTGTAGGCTTACGTCGAAAGCCCAGCAAACTCAGACTTTTCTGTTCATAATTTGTATTGACTTAAAACTGACCGCGTTATACACATCATACAGCATTATATTTAGTTTAAGAGGTTGAACCATAAATCGGCTTTGCTAAAAGTGATGTGATTCTGTAACGGAGAAATCAGACGTTTTATGCTAATCAGCAGTATGTGTGTATTTAGTTAAACATTGTGTTTCCAAGAGCATATGTATTGTTGTCATTTACGTCACTTTTGCTTGAAGTGGGCCAGCACCAAAACCAAGTCCATCATTAGTTTTCTTCTAAGGAATTGTAGAAGAAACATCTCAGAAAAGTTGATGCTGGAATTAATCTGGAACTGTATTAAGTCTCCTTAATGCATAAAAGAAAGATAAATTCTGAACCATTCATTTTTAATCATCTAAATACAGCCTTTTTCCCTCTGAATTGATTATATATGCATATAAAAAATATAAAGTTTACAAGGTTGTGCTATGAAATAAGACAGTAAAACCATTTGTTTCCAAATGAAACCATTCTTTTTCACAGTGCATATGCTTACTTAGGATAGATTTGAGTTAAATTATAATTATTTTGCTTATCATAGTAGTTAAGGCCACTTAATATAAAGTGGGACCAAACAAAATATAACATTTAAAAGTAACATTTAAATTCAAGTGTATTCAACCATTCTCTGTAATCCCTTTTCAAAGAAATAGTGCTGATTCTCATGCTGGGTTGGGGTGTATAATTTCAGCTATCTGTGAGATTGACCCAACCAGTAAGTCAGCAGCTGGGTAACACAAAAACTATCCAGCACATGACCCAACAGGCTCAACCCAGCAGCTGCGTAGAAAAAAAGAACCCAGCTTTTTTTACAAGTGTAATTACAGTATACAGATATTAATAAATATTGTAACAAAGGTATTGTTCATTGTTGGTGAATGACAGTTAATACATTAACTAATGGAACCTTAAGGTAAACGGTTACCCATACTATTTATAGAAACTATACGAGTATATCATTGATTCTAAAATGACACTGTTATGTCTTTTCATGTAATGTGCAATAAAGCTTGGCGTCCGTGCGCTGTTTGTGGAATATTTGCATGTTGGACGATTCGTATATTGAGCAAAAATCCTGTAGGCTTACGTCGAAAGCCCAGCAAACTCAGACTTTTCTGTTCATAATTTTTATTGACTTAAAACTGACCGTGTTATACACATCATACAGCATTATATTTAGTTTAAGAGGTTGAACCATAAATCGGCTTTGCTAAAAGTGATGTGATTCTGTAACGGAGAAATCAGACGTTTTATGCTAATCAGCAGTATGTGTGTATTTAGTTAAACATTGTGTTTCCAAGAGCATATGTATTGTTGTCATTTACGTCACAGTGCTTGAAGTGGGCCAGCACCAAAACCAAGTCCATCATTAGTTTTCTTCTAAGGAATTGTAGAAGAAACATCTCAGAAAAGTTGATGCTGGAATTAATCTGGAACTGTATTAAGTCTCCTTAATGCATAAAAGAAAGATACATTCTGAACCATTCATTTTTAATCATCTAAATACAGCCTTTTTCCCTCTGAATTGATTATATATGCATATAAAAAATATAAAGTTTACAAGGTTGTGCTATGAAATAAGACAGTAAAACCCTTTGTTTCCAAATGAAACCATTCTTTTTCACAGTGCATATGCTTACTTAGGATAGATTTGAGTTAAATTATAATTATTTTGCTTATCCTGATTCGTTGCATCAATGAAACATGAGCTTCTTTGAGAGTTATTGAGTGTAATCATGTTCAGAGGTTGCTGCACATTTGTATTGGGTGACGTGTGTGTGTGTGTGTGTGTGTGTGTGTGCGTGTGTGTGTGTGTGTGTGTGAGACAGCTATACATTAGCACACAAACAGCTCTCAGAATGGCAGATCAGCTCACCATCATGAGATAAGCAGCTCTGTTAAAGGCCTTATAACAGCTCATATGAGGTTCATTAACGCAGCATTACCACTGTGGCTTATCTTCATACATCCATCACAAACATCTGCTGCTTTGTTATAGTGCTTGTAGAGCAGCACTTCTCATCCAGGGGCCCGGGGGCCACTAGGGGTCAGGATAAAACGATTTACTTTTTTAAACTATTACTATATTAAAATAATTAGACTCATATATATCTAAATTGAAATGCATGAAATCAATGTATTTTTCTCCCTCAATATTAATTTTTTATTGTTTTTCTTAAAATGCTTAATAGTCATATTAGTCGTAATTACAGTAAAACTTTTAAATGTAATAAGACATGTTCCAAATCTGATAACCATAAAATGGATGAAAGCTTTTACTGACCATTTATAAAAAATAAAAAAAACACACTCATGGGTGAATATAATGAGGATAATTATGTTTTCTAATCATTTTCTTCAGAAATATCATATTTTATTAATTCTAAATAATTATACTATAATCTCACACATTAATTTTGTATACCCTGTTTTTCAGTTTGCTAAAATTGTAATTAAGCAAAGTCTGCTTCTTGACTTCAAAACAATTAATAAAAATGTCAGTCAAAATTATCTATATTACATAGAAAAATAGGTTGCAACATCTTTTTATTTGTAGTATCAAAATAATATTTAATGATTAAGCTATTACACTGATAAAACATATCAACTGCAAAATATATCAGCTGTTGTTTTATTGAGAATCAGACACTGCTGCTTTTAAATAACACTTTTCCCATTATGAATTATGATACAGACTGTTTTGCTGGTCTGTGGAGTCAGATTGCTTTCTAATCACCAGCGAGCCACAGGGTTAGTTTTCAATCGTGTGAGTCCCTCAGTTGTTCTCAGTGTGAAAAGATGGATCTCAAAATCATACAGTCATTGTTGGAAAGGCTTCAAAAGTGCAAAATATGCTGGAAAACCAAATAATTTGTGGGACCTGAAGGATTTCGAATATACAAAATATCCTCAACTACACATATGCACCAAGTGTGCCGCACAAGTCCTGAAAAGTGAAGCCAAAATGTTTTGATCGCCCCCAGGTGGCTGAACCCAGTATAGGTCATAATATTACCCAGCATAGGTAATATTAGCCTAGTTATCTTTAGGTCATAATCCCTGCCCTCTCCATGTAATCTAATGGGACATGACACAAACTAAAGAATTACTTCAAATATTTTTTTTGTCATTTTATGTGTTTTGTATCATGCTGATGTAAGTTCAGGTTTTCGTTTATTAAATACGTTTGGTTTTATTTAGTCAGGATTCTGACATCAGAACTGACGTAAGATGTTGACGCCATATTGGGACACTGGCGGCTTCACATTTTCACAAAGGAAGAGAGTGAAGGTGCGTCGTCCATTTTTTTTTACAGTCTATATGATATGCGCATGGGCTGATTAAAAAAGCTAATTCATTCTCTGCCAGCAGGAGGCGCTTTTGGAGCAGCAGAAATAATCCCTAGAAACGTCTGTAAGCAAAGCAGTGCTGTGCTAACAAACGCTACTTTATACGCGACAGTATAGGAAAGGTGAAATAAAAATGACATTGAAGCTTTTCTGAAGACAGTTGGTTCTCTTCAAAGATACATTCACATAATAAAACATACAGTGCTCATGTTTATTTGACAAAGTCAAAGCCTTTTGGAAAATCAATTTGTGGCAGCAGAAAACTTTTCCATAAACGTCACATCTGTATTTATGTCAAACTTCACAGATGACTTATATGATCATTACAACCACCGCTAGGCAAGTCATTTGGTGCAGGAAAGTGGAGCGTTATGTGAATGTTCAAATCAGAGCCCGACAAGTAGCTGTTTCCTGTGAAAAGCTGTCAGGTCCATTTTATTTCATCTCCTGTCGTTCCAAATTAGGGCCGTACAGGTGACGGCAAATGTCACTCAATAAAGCCAACCTCTGCCAGGAACATGACATGGCGCCTTTGCAATGGAAATGTACAATTTCCTTGGGGCTGTCATTGTGAGAATGGCAGAGTCTCTCTGGACAGACGGACGCTGTGGGACTGTCACCCGCCGTCTGCTGTCACATATTGGCAAGCGTCGCGCTGTGAATGACACATACGGGTGAGGAAAGTAACTATTAATATTGGAAAGCCTGTTTCTGCAGCAGACATTCAGTATGTCGTATGTGCTTCAATGACTATTGCAGGTAAACCCTTGTGAAAAGAATTGCACTTAATATGGAAATGTATAAGACTTTAAAAGAATATATAAGTTTGAACTGAATGTAATGTTTTCAGATGCTTAACTGCATGTACATTGCAATTAAAGTGCCCTTATTATGCCATTTTTTAAAGTTCCTAATACTGTTTTGGGAGTATCCTACAATAGGTTTACATGCATGCAGGTCAACAAATGCTTTCATTTTTCTCAAAATATGCATTTAATATTACCTCATTTTCCAACGATTCTCAAACGATTCATTTGAAGCAGTTCTAAGATTCAGTCTCTCCTATCTGTGAGCCTACTCTGCTCTGATTGGTCTTCTCGACATGATGTTAACCACACAATATAAATATAAAACTATATATATACTACTAATTATAATAAATACATAATTACACATTTATAATGGTAAAGTTGCAATTTACATTTAAAATAAATAAAAAATTCATACAAAATACCAATAAAAAATGTATTTGTAAAAATTAAATAAGACACTACAGTTAAAGCCATGATCAAGTACTTTACATGTGTTTTAGTATGATAGTCAACACATGAAAATAAATAAATAAAAGAAATAAAAAAATCTAAAAATTTAATAATTACAAAAAAAAGGACAAATGTGTCCCTGGGCCTCAAAACCAGTGTTAAGTCGCTGGGGTATATTTGTAGCAATAGCCAAAAATACATTGTATGGGTCAGAATTATTGATTTTTCTTTTATGCCAAAAATCATTAGAATATTAAATAAAGATCATGTTCCATGAAGATATTTTGTAAATTTCCTACTGTAAATATATCAAAGCTTAATTTTTGATCAGTAATATGCATTGCTAAGAACTTCATTTGGACAACTTTAAAGGCGATTTTCCCAATATTTAGATTTTTTTTGCACCCTCAGATTCCAGATTTTCATATAGTTGTATATCGGCCAAATATTGTCATATCCTAACAAACCATAACATCAATGGAAAGCTTATTTATTCAGCTTTCAGGTGATCTATAAATCTCAATTTCGAAAAATTGACCCTTGTGACTGGTTTTGTGCTCCAGGGTCTCAAATGTTCAATAAAACAATGATTTGAAATGTACTTTAAAGTAAAACTTTTAATTTGACATTACAAAGTGCACTTTTCTAGAACTAATTTCTTCTTCTTTTTTGAATCAATATAAAACCGATTTATAAATGAGTCAACATTAATTTATTTATTTATGAAAAAAAAATAACCCTGATTTAGTCAGTAAAATATATACAGGATTTCTACTCTGTGAATAGATCTGCCAAATGCTGCTAAGGTGTTTGGAGTGAATTTTAGAATGTTATATTTCATATGGTTGTTGATGTTTTTAGAGTATTGCAGTCAGTAGTTCCTGGGTTTGTTGGTGATCTGGGTGGTTACCAAGATTTACCCGTTTTATCATCTATAAAATTTGCGTGCATAAGCCGGGCTCACACTACAGGAGTTTTAGGCCAATTTATCCCTGATTTTCCCCTCCCAAGAATCGGAGAAAAAATCTTGGAGAGAACCTCGGCCGGTCCCAATGTTCCAATGTTCGGCGGGGATCATCTGGTAATGCGAGACGTTTACAGATCGAATCTTGCACCTCCCGATCAGCTCGCACACAAATTGGCGCCACCCCGATTAATATCAAACATATTTAGGATTTTAAATTGGGATGATCATGTCTACGATTACATCAGTAATTACACAGCTGTACAGGTGCGTTGGATAGTGGAGATGGAGGAAACTGTGGAAGTTTTACAATAACACGACTGTCTGTATAATGTGTCGAAAACATACCACAACTGTAAGGACAAAGAGAAGCGCTGAAAATATCTGAAAAGTCAAAGACGTGTGCTTTGTGTGCTGCAACCAGATTTCATAATCGGTCGATTTTAGAGACTCCTGTAGTGTGAGCCCGGCTTTAGTTAAAGTAGCAGAACACCTGTCCTCAACAACCCTCATGATTTGAGGAATCGTTCATATCTGTGTGGGACGAGTTATGCAATGAAGTTTAAGGGTTTGTTCAAATCACTAACCCTAAAATAGTGAGTCCAAGTGCTACTAATAAGCACTTCCCACACCAGATGTGCAAATGAACAGTGATCCAGACAAGAACATTGATTTTCTTCAGCAAACAAACAAGAGTATTCTGTTGGTCTCCATAGTGACCATCATTAGATGCAAATGAGCTTGAACAATGTTGCAGTGTGTGCTGAAGACATTAAATATATATCAGGAAATAACAGCCACAGAAGCACAGAGCAGAGGTTATTCTTCTCTTCGTGCTCTGCTTTATGCTCTCTTAACTCTTGAATGCTGACTTAATGGAAAACACTTTCGAATGAAGAATCACATCACGTATTCTCTTTAAAGTTGGCTTGGAATGAAAATTCACCCATTTTCTAAATGCATGTTATAGATCTTATTATGAAATCTGTGCATTTTATTTTATTCACATGCTTAATCCTCATGCTGTGTTCCGGTCAAAGAGGATTTCATTTTCCTGAAAATGCTATTTCATGTTATCACATTTTATTTAATTTTTTTTGGATGATTTTTTTTTTGTTGCTTACCCCACCTTGTTACACTTCTGGAGTTCCCAGTCAAAAATGGCTTGCATTAAAAAATCTAATAAATAAATAAAATTGTAAAATTGCATTTACATTTACATTTCTTATGTCACATTATTATAACCAATAGTGTATTCAAGTTGACAAAAAGATTGAATCCAGGATTTATTTATAATATAACATAATGAGAGATTTACAAGCAAATATTAAAGCCCGGTCATTTACATAAAGGATTTTCAGCACAGCTCAAGATTAATCAAAATGCCATAACTAAATTCCTCATTGAAACGACACACTTGTTTTGGGACTTCTCCAATCATTTATTCAGATTAAACCACGCCCCTTCAAACTCATTTGCATACACTTTTGAGTGCCACACACACATCTCACCATCCAATCAACAGCCGATGAGCCATAGAACCAAGTCCCACCCTACATTGTTTCTTTTTCGATAATCAGATGTTCGTCACATCTGTCAGATGTGATGTCAGCCAAACATTAAATGGAAAGACATTTAATTACCTTTCTATCACAAGCTCACCTTTCTTCTGCTGTGCCTCAAAGAGTTTATGTGGATTTTAAAAGAGGCCGGTGTGGTTTCTTTCCCATTAAGCCACAATAAAACAAACCCACACACTTGGGCTCTCGCGTTCGCACTTTTCCAGGTTTCAGGCTGCGTTTAACCATTGTGAGTGGAATGAAAATGAGGCCAGGCAGCATAAGGAACATGCAGCGGAAATGAAATGCATTGATTTTCAAACCTATTTTCACAGCGCCTGTATATTTAAGGGCAGTGGATTGTGCAGTCTGATTGTATTTGTGCTGTGGTGATTTATGGGTTTGGTTCGACCTGGGTGATGATTATGAAAAGCTGCATTGTGCGGCTCTTCCTGCTTCCACTTTAAGAGGAAGTTTTATAGGGAACTAAGAGAAGTGACACGACAAGACGCCTGTGAATGAACAGGAGAAGTGCGAGACGGGAAGAGAGCGAGCAACTGAGACAGAACCGCACATCAGGGTCTCAGAGAGTGTGTCTCTGTGCTGTTAATTGCTCACCAATCACTAAATGAATTAGTTGCTGATCATTAAAATGATGGCTGTCTTTTTAAAATCGTAAACTACATTCTCTGACAGATTTAACAGCGCCTTTGTCTGCTTATAGTGTTTGTTTCTCGCACTAAAACGTTCAGCATTTTGCTTTCGTGCCAGGTTCCACCCTCCCTCTGTCCGTTAAGATGAAACTATATTTATAGTTTGAGTTATTACTTTGCAGCAGTCCACTTCCATGTTTTTATGAACATGGCTGTTTTTGCTACTGTAACTTCATTTATTCTGTAAATGAACAACTGTCTAAAACCTTTTCATGAAATGATTATCAATACCCCATCAGGTTGCTAAATAGGTATTGATATGTAAATATGGTTGATCATAATTGGTAACACTGACCATCTGATGCATAATTGTAGAAAAAAAATAAAAATATGGCAAACAATCTCCCTGATGGGTCTTGTTTACGTTGTAAGAACTAGTCACTGGAATTGTGACTGGGTTTGTAAAAAAATAAATAAAAATTGATCAGCTGCTTCAAAGTCAGGCAGTCTCATCTAAATTACTAAATAATCAATGGAGACCAGACTTCATGCCATTATCAGAAATGTCTGTCGTTGGAGACTACACGTTAATGAGCATACAATTGTGATATTATAAATACAGAGTTATGGCATGAAACTCTAGATGGCGCAGTCCGATAGGTCTAACTCAATCTGACCTAATTACATCATTATCACATGGCACAGCTGATTGGTTCTCTCCTGTATCGGTAGCCAATGAGCTCGCTGCTCAACATTCAAATATATGACTAGTGCTTGCCGTAGCAGTGCAGCTTGATTCAGAACAGCGAAATCAACATCTAAGATAAGTGAATGCTCTTCTAATCCATATCGCTGTGTGTATCACGTGGTCTGCCTAATTGAATTCAAAAATGAGCAACCATAATCAAGTTTAAACTAAGTGTCATGTTAGCAGTTTTGCATTGAATTCAGGAGCGAATATTAAGCATATTAGCAGCAGCATTAAGCATCCGTGTTATACAGTTGGATCAAACGCAGTTTCGATCATATGTAATCACTCTGAGGACACCCCGATAGTAACGGACATCAAACAGGTTAAATGAAATAAGCATTCTTGTGTATGCATTTCAGTGGGGGTTCGCCACATCGACATACATCGGCGATTATCCCAGTGTTCACATTTGTTATTTCTTTTGTTTGTTTTTGTTTGTATTGTTTTCATTGTGATGAGTGTGTGGTTGAAGCACACGCTTATCGCAGTCCTATCAATGACAGTGTTGCGGGAGACGCTGAAGTTTACTATATACGGCTGTAACAGTTAGTTCTGAGTGAAATGCATTATGGGTAGTGTAGTTCGGAGAAATGTGCTCGCGCTGTGCTGTGTAATTCAGAAAATGGAGAAAGAACATTTTATATTCTGCATTTATTTCAGTTCATTCAGGTCAGTCCACCCATGGGTTTTTGTGCACTGTAACTTTGACAGCTTTTATCTGCACGAGAGAGTAAAATGGCATGCTTCGGCTAACTTTGTCTGTCTCATCATTGCACGAACATGAATTAACAAGTTGTTACGCTGCCGCTGGGACTGATGGAGTGTAGAAAGTAACAGCAGTTATCAAATGACTAAATTATGATATTTGCTCAGGTGGGTGCTGGGGTCTTATCTATCGGATTGCAATGTATATCCATTTTGTTAATTAAACATTACACATAGTGTGCGTCTAATTAGAGTTAAGCCAGTCGGCGTGGTAGCCCAGGCTCACATAGCCATAGGCCACTATTGTTAAGCTGGTCAGCGTGGTAGCCAGGGCTCACATAGTCATAGGCCACTAGTGTGAAGCCGGTCGGTGTGGTAGCCAAGGCTCACATAGTCATAGGCCACTAGCGTTAAGCTGGTCAGTGTGATAGCCCAGGCCCACATAGATAGTAATACATGCGGTTCACATGGCTCTTCGGAGCAGCAGCAATACATATGTCTTGGCGATATATCTGCTTGTTGGGGGGAGTTTTGATCTTGTTTTGGCTTGTATTGTCCCTTCTATGTCTCCTGCTTTGTGGGGGGTTATTTCATGTATATTTGCAGCAGCAATATTTCTTGTTGTGCATGTTGTGTATGTATTAACAGTAGCAAGTCTCGGTACTTGCTCTGATACATTAACCAAATACATTAACATTGCAGCAGCAGCGTAGCAGATCTATTCCGCCAAGACCAACTACATTAACATTGTCATGTACATTACCATGCCAATCCCTCCGAGAGTTGTCATGACAGAACTATGAAAATCTGTAGATTAGACTTTCTCACACACTGTAAGAAAGATATATTACAATTATAATAATACAACTAATGAATTAATGAATTGATAGATAAATGTTTTTTCGATGTTGTACATTTCTGAATAAAAACATTTTCTATACCAAATTTTTTTTCAGTGCAGTTTAGAGTCCATTTACACGACAATGATGTACTAAAAACATTTGAGTTTTATCCATTCACCGGTATCCCATTGACCTAGATCCAAGAAAATGAATACAACCCTGTATTATGCATGCCATGCGTGAGTAGTGATCGATGTGATTTTATGAAGAAACACTCAGCGGCTGCACACAAGGAGATGTTAATGGTATCGTCTTCAAAATCGTCCTTCATCTTATTGGCATTTTTTATTTATTTATTTTTTGCAAATGAATCTACAAATAGTTAATTAGGGAGAAAGTAAAAGTTACATTTAGTATTAGTTACAGTATTTTAACATAATACATTAAACAAGCAAGAAAAACAATACAAATCTCAAAAACGAGCTTTAGAACCTGTTTGTGAGAACGTAGCTTTGATTTAGATTTTTTATTTATTTAACTATTTTTATTTATTTAATCATTGAATTGTATTTATTTAATTCAGAAAAAAATGGCTTCTGTGCATTTATTTATTTTATTCATTAACAAATATTCTTCATTAAATTCATTATATGAACATATACCAAGCTTATATTTTGTGACGTTCAGTCAGTGTGAATCAATCAGTAGCTGAACACAACTTTTGACATTTTAAACAATGAATGTAATGAGTTGACAACTCAACCGCTGCATGGATTTGCGAGTATGTTTATCCAAACTTCTGTGGAAAGGGCTTCCGTGACAGAAATGTTGTTCCCAGGCGCCATTAATGGCCATTCATTTTAAAAAGCTCAGGAAAAATAGCTCCCTCATGTCTCTTGCGGTCTGAAAGATGGTGTTGTCAGGAGCGTCCGTTCAGAGAAGCCATTCCACATGCTGGATTATCCGCACGCTCCCTCTTTTAATGTCACCCATTTTTAGAGAAAAATGAATTTCCCTGTGAAATTGCTTCGTGGATCTGGTGGAGTATATACATCACACGTGTGTGTTTGTGCACTTTATCAGCTGACAGATTGTGATTAGATGCTGGCAGGAGACTCAGTACGCCGCTACATGGCTGATCCTTTGTGATCTGAAGAAAGGTCAAGAGTGGCTTCTTCCGAACTAACCTACAAAAGGTATCAGCGTTTCTGAGTCACAATATTATCAGTTTGCACACCTACCGCGATTCACAGCTTCTCAAAACATCTATTTCATTCATAATAGCTCATTAGCATAAAAGAAGCACCAATGTGACAGATATGCTGAGAAATTTGGGAACAAGGTCTTGCCTTGATCTAATTA
Organism: Sinocyclocheilus grahami; assembly: GCF_001515645.1. Classification (NCBI taxonomy): domain Eukaryota; kingdom Metazoa; phylum Chordata; class Actinopteri; order Cypriniformes; family Cyprinidae; genus Sinocyclocheilus; species Sinocyclocheilus grahami. The sequence goes on from NW_015505420.1 coordinate 1,536,865, forward strand.
AGCATGCTCAGTTTATGCCACTGTTAGCTGAATTCCTATGGAACGCCAAATACAATCGCCCAATTAAAAATTCTCACTGGATCACTAAATAGTTGGCAAAACATAATTCTGCTAATATCCAGTATAGCCTGTATATCCACAGATTTAAACCAATAGTTGGATTAGATATCTGACCCAAAGTTGGGTTGAAACAACCCATCATTTTTTTAGAATATATATATATATAATATATATCCTACATACTCTTTACTCTCGGTCTTGTTTTTTGATGTGGTCTTGTTTTGTTTGCGTACAAGCATCAAATGCTCAATGCCAAACTGGGGAAGTTGTGGCCTAATGGTTAGAGAGTCGGACTTGTAATCCAAAGGTTGTGCGTTTGAGTCTCGTACCGGCAGGGATTGTAGGTGGGGGGGAGTGAATGTACAGCGCTCTCTCCCACCTTCAATACCACGACTGAGGTGCCCTTGAGCAAGGCACCGAACCCCCAACTGCTCCCGCAGCAAAAAAATGGCTGCCCACTGCTCTGGGTGTCTATGTTCACTGCTGTGTGTGTGCACTTTGGATGGGATAAATGCAGAGCACTAATTCCGAGTATGGACATGGCGACATGTCACATCACTTTCACTTAATTAACTTAACCTTAAATTTCCATCAAGCACATAGCATCTCTCCTTCACTCGCTCTTTCAGCAGGCACTGGGTTGCCAGGTATTCATTCCAAGGATTGACACACCTCAGTACGTTGTAGTACATTATATAAGTACCCCCCAAGAAAAAAGGAAACCTGAGACTGCATTTTCATAAAACCCAGTTGTGCGGGAAAACGGTGACACTGTCTGTTCTGCTCAAAGTAGCATCAAATGCTGGGGAAGTTGTGGCCTAATGGTTAGAGAGTCGGACTTGTAATCCAAAGGTTGTGTGTTTGAGTCTCGTACCGGCAGGGATTGTAGGTGGGGGGGGGTGAATGTACAGCGCTCTCTCCCACCTTCAATACCACGACTGAGGTGCCCTTGAGCAAGGCACCTAACCCCCAACTGCTCCCGCAGCAAAAAAATGGCTGCCCACTGCTCTGGGTGTCTGTGTTCACTGCTGTGTGTGTGCACTTTGGATGGGATAAATGCAGAGCACTAATTCCGAGTATGGACATGGCGACATGTCACATCACTTTCACTTAATTAACTTAACCTTAAATTTCCATCAAGCACATAGCATCTCTCCTTCACTCGCTCTTTCAGCAGGCACTGGGTTGCCAGGTATTCATTCCAAGGATTGACACACCTCAGTACGTTGTAGTACATTATATAAGTACCCCCCAAGAAAAAAGGAAACCTGAGACTGCATTTTCATAAAACCCAGTTGTGCGGGAAAACGGTGACACTGTCTGTTCTGCTCAAAGTCAGACTTCAAATAGTACTGCATTGTAGTAATGATCCAGCCAATGATTTCACCCAGTACATTGTCACATATTTAATCTATGCCTTTCAAGGAAAGTTTCTGTGAACTGCTAACTGTGGTACATCTGTATGTGCTCAGGAGACCTTTTCCTGCCAAAGTGAACAGAGTGCTGCAGGAATGAGTCCTGGAAACAAGTTTTTGCCAGATCCATCGTCCCAAAATCAATTTTTTCAATTTTTTTAAGTGTTTTCATTCAAATGCCTGAAATAAGGATTGTGGTGAACACAAGCTCAAGATATTGTCACGTTTTATTCTACGACATAGAATGCATCAGTAAAACACCCTAGTTATGTTTTAAGCTTGTACTTGTCTTGAAGAGGGCAGTTGCTAAAACGTAGCTAAATTGGACCACAAAGGTCGTCAGGAATATTAACTCTTTCCCCGCCATTGACGAGTTATCTCGTCTTTTAGAAGACAACGCTTCCCCGCCAAAGACGAGTTTTTACGACTTTTCGTGTTTTCACTGTTATACACTAGGGGGCACTATTACACATCTTCTGAACGAGTACAAAACCTCCCGAACAAAAACACATGTGTAAAGGACGGAGAAACGAGCGATCTCTTATGTAAACAGATGCATATGAAAAATAACGCGATCATCAGCAATGGCAGCATATAAATGAAAACGGCATAATGTTACGGGGTAAAATGCTGATCCAGGAAGGGGTATATGTCTGTGCAAGCTTTGGAGGTGTTGATAGAAGTGATTTACTGGATTTATGCTTTGATAATCGTACTGAATATTACCCAGATGTAGTTTTTGATAAAAATGTGAATCTCACCTTTTTGCTCAAAATTATGATTTTTTATGAAACCTACCTATATTCAACTGTTGATAATAAAAAAAGAATGCTTTAAGCTAGAATAAAACAGATTTTTTTTTGTTTAAAGGTAGAGGCTCTGATCTTTATTTTGGTGTATTGCATATTCATACAGCAAAATATTCTGGAGGCCATCAAATGTTAGTCAAATCTCATCAAAATCGCTGGCGGTGGCCGGCAATTTTTTTCAAAAATGCTGGTGGGGAAAGAGTTAAACATCACACCGAACAGGTACATAAACTCATCTAATCGCCATAGTCAATTTCACAGCCTCATTGTGTTTATAATTGTGCTGTTTTAAACTATTCAAGACTGTCAGGGAAAATGTTTTTTACAAAGACAGAAATAGCTGTCAAAGCTTAATGGTCATGACATTGAAGTCATGTGACCATGGTATAGTTTATTTATTTATTTATTTATAAAGTGCTCTGATCTGGACTTGAATAACACCCACAAATGTCACTATAGCATGCATTAAGATGAACTCTCAAATCCACTACTTTCACATCAACTACTGTCATGCCAGAGCAGCAGTTGAAGGGACGTTTAAACTGAATAATAACACATGGATATTTGTAAATGTATTTGATAGAAACATGCAAAGACATTTTGAAGGGAACTCTCTCGCTCCTTGAAGCACACTCTTAAGCAAAATATTCTTTATTGGCATTATTGGTTCCATAAAGAACCTTTAACATAAATGGAACCGTTCAATGCTGTCTGTCTGAACGCTCTGATGGGGAAACAGATGGGGGTCCTGCTGTAAATGTTCCGATTTGGAGTGTACTGTTCCCTCAGAAGAGCACACAGGGGACTTAGCTTGTGTCAGGATGCCACGAGTTCAGTATGATGTGTGCAGGATATATTTACATTGAATATATGAAACAAACACGTGTTGTGCTATGGGTGTCTGTACTGAAGCTCTGTAAAAGACGAGGTTTTTCTGTGATGTGATGTTTTGTCATGTGTCTGAGGTACAAAGCGATACATGCCGAGGGCACATACAGATGCTATCATAATTTTGTCCTAGTTTTGTATAGCAAGCAAGCATCACTGTTACTGCTGCACAGATGTCGACTTCGAGACGTAGTATGCATCTGAATTATTGCCCGGCCCTAAAATCTTGCTGGACAGCAGAGCAATTATGATTCAGTCTATGCCGGCCTTGCTGCACTACATTCCTCTGTATGTCTAAATATATAAGACTTTGCGCAGGAAAGAGAGCTGTGTGTTTGAGAGCGAGTGAATCAGCGGTTTCAGTTTCAATATCTCTCCCGCAAGGACAGAAGACCGTACGGGCGGTTTACATGAGAGTAACATGTAAGCTAGAATCACTTCCGATACTGTGTGGTGCTTCCACACTGCCTGCACAAATGTGGAGGATGTGCAATGTACAAGAAACGTATTGAGGGACACTTTGATAACAACAACCCCCGTCATCGGTGGAGAGGTACTAAAGCCATAACAGACTATAGGGGCAGCAAGCAGATAACCAGCCAGGATCGGGCACTCCCTGACACCCTGAATCAGTTATTTGCCCGTTTCGACTCACAAGTATAAAGAACAGCAGCAGTAGACTCTTGTACTTCTGTGTCATCAGGTGAAGGCTGCACTGAGGAAAATCAATGTCACCAAGGCCGTGGGGCCGTACCGGGTGTCAGGTCGGACATTGACATTTTGTGCAGACCAACTTGCAGGAGTGTTTCAGGAACCGGGATGTGCAATATACAAGAAACGTATTGAGGGACACTTTGATAACAACAACCTCCGTCATCGGTGGAGAGGTACTAAAGCCATAACAGACTATAGGGGCAGCAAGCAGATAACCAGCCAGGATCGGGCACTCCCTGACACCCTGAATCAGTTATTTGCCCGTTTCGACTCACAAGTATAAAGAACAGCAGCAGTAGACTCTTGTACTTCTGTGTCATCAGGTGAAGGCTGCACTGAGGAAAATCAATGTCACCAAGGCCGTGGGGCCGGACCGGGTGTCAGGTCGGACATTGACATTTTGTGCAGACCAACTTGCAGGAGTGTTTCAGGACATCTTTAACCTTTCACTGCAGCTCAGCGTTGTCCCTGTTTGCCTTAAATCCTCCATTATTGTACCTGTGCCTAAAACGTCAGCTGCTACCTGCCTCGGTGACTATCGCCCAGTGGCTTTGACCCCTGTCCTTATGCTTTGAGAGGCTTATTCTGCAGCACATTAAGAACATTGTATCTCCAAAATTAGACCGCTACAGTTTGCTTACAGGGAGAATCGATTTACGGAAGACACAGTCATCATAGCACTCCACACAGCCCTTTTCCACCTGGAGATGTCAAATACATATGTCAGGATGCTATTAGTCGATTTCAGCTCCACTTTTGATACAATAATTCCCCACAAACTGGTACAGGAACTCTACAATTTGGGCCTGTCCACCTCATTGTGCTTATGGATCAGACTTTCTAACCAACAGGCCACAAGTAGTAAGAATAGGGGACAACACATCGTCTTCCCTCATTCTGAACACAGGAGCTCTGCAAGGATGCGTGCTCAGTCCAGCACTCTTTACTCTCTTCACACACGACTGCACCTCTATCCACTCCTCCAACGCTATTGTGAAATTCGCCGACGATACCACCGTAGTGGGTCTCATATCGAACAATGATGAGACTTTCTACAGGGAGGAAATCCATCACCTGGACCTGTGGTGTTCAGCAAACAATCTGGTTTTGAACTCCAATAAGACCAAAGAGGTTATTGTGGACTTCAGAAGGTCCGGAAGGACAGCACATGCACCACTGCTCATACAGGGAGTAGAAGTGGAGCGTGTTGAAAACATCAAGTTCCCGGGTAGCCACATTTCAGCAGACCTCACTTGTGCCCTGAACACCTCCCACCTGGTTAGGAAAGCTCAACAAAGTATTTTCTTCCTCAGGAAGTTGAAGCAGGCTGGACTCTCCTCTCGGCTGCTGATAAATTTCTATAGGAGTGCCATAGAAAGCATACTATGCTATTGTGTAACTGTGTGGTATGCCAGCTGCACAGCACAGGACAGGAAGGACTTGGCCAGGGTAGTTAAGACTGCACAGAGGATTGTTGGGGATCCACTTCCAGATCTGGATTTGGTCTATGCAGAACGCCTCCAGAAGAAGGCCAGGAACATTGCTGCAGATACCACCCACCCGGGTCATTGACCTTTTGACCCCCTGCCCTCAGGGCGGAGGTACAGGACCATCAAAGCATACACAAACAGACTGATAAACAGCTTCTCTCCAAGAGCTGTGACCTCTATTACACACCTTGCACTCACACCCTCAAGCTAATGACATAATTTGCACTTTATTTTGTGGTAACTGTTGTCTGTTATCTATTGTTGGTTGATTTGTTAGTTGTTGTTCTTCCTTTGTTTAGTTTGTAACTGAGACTCACCAGACATAATTTAGTTGTACCTATGTACAATGACAATAAAGTAAATTGAATTGAATTGAAATGGGTTTTGTGGACAATCACCACTCACGTATTTAGAAAAAAAAAATAATACAGATCTATTTTCCGAGGCGTTTCCTGTGTTAGACGGGTAAGTCATCTAAGTGATATCTCAACTGATTAACGCTATTAACCAACTCTCCAAACACAGGTTTCCTCAGTCTTGAGCGACTAACCCGCAGCGGCTCTTTCTAATGGCTTTGTGGCATGATAATCACTCCTGTCCTGCGCACTCAGGCACTGCTGGCATGGGCTATTTGTTATCGCAGAAGTTCCTCAGAGAGGTCATTAAATATGCCGTTGAGCTGAGAAATAATGCAGTGAATCATATCGCAACTCCCATCCAACAGCTTTTGCTAATCTGAGCGTATGGGTCTAAGTACATATGGCTCTCACATATGGCTCCTCGGTAATGGCCAAAGCCGAGAGGAGTTTAACTGATGTGTGATTGAGATTTTACGCTTGATGCTGAACTGATAATCTCTGGCTACGCTCATTGGCTGTGGTTGCGTTGCCTCACTGCCTCATTCTGTACAATATCACAGCAGAGAAATGTGATGATAGCATGTATGTACAACATAAGGCTGCTGTGTGAATGATTTACAGCACTATATGCATATTGATACCCTAATTGAATAATTGACATTTTGATTTCGCTCACCTCCAAATAGTTTTTAATAGTAGCTCATGTACTGACTACTTTTTTAAAGAGTAGTGAGATTAGAGTTGAACTACTCTAAATTATGAGTGCAGCTTGTAGCTTCTCTAACACTATTGACACTTTACAATTAAATAGCATGCGTAAATCTCACTTTTAAGCAGGGGTGTGAAGTAATGAATTACAAATACTCACGTTACAGTAATTAAGTAGTTTTGATCAGTAATTGTACTTTTTTGAGTAGTTTAAAAATTGTGTACTTTTACTTGAGTACATTTGAAGTGATGTATCGGTACTATTTACTCCGCTATTTTCCTCCGTTTGTGGTTGTTACATGCTTATTTTAATTTTATTTTTTATCCATCAACGTGATTGGGTAGAGAGATAGTAATAGGTCTCGTGACTTTCGTCAAATCAAATTGTGCATAGAAAACTTTAACCGCCAACTGTTTATCATGGCTGCTGGAAGTGCATTCTTCAAGCATCAATTCAGTCGCATCTTCCTCTATGTTAACGTAAATTTTGGATTTCTGCTTACTAAATGATTTGTATATATGCTTGCCTATCTACACGGTCTGAAATTTGGTGTGAGGTTGCGGGTATTGCATACAGT
>NW_015505420.1:1547678-1548592 GCF_001515645.1 Sinocyclocheilus grahami
CATTTAGCAAGTGCACTCGCGCATAAACAATTTTCAAGTTCAACACTTTTTATTCCATTCAGTTGTGGATGCTGCTGTTTCACCGAGACCGCCACGGCTCGGCAAAGAGACATGCGTTTGTGTGTTTTCCTTTGGAAAAAGTTTCCCCAGAAATACGTCGCTATTTAAAATGCATTTTTCCTTACAAATGGTTTTATCAGCATAACAATTCGAGTAAATGTGTAAAAGTTATGGCATGATGCCATCCTTCTAGAAGTGTATTTATGTTAAAATTGTAACATAAATGATCAAGTTTAGTTATTCTTATTTCTTTATTGCAAAACGCTAAAACTGGCACCGTTTTGGAGAGAAATGGGCTCTCATTTTAACCCATATCATGGTTTGTGATGCTGAACTATGAGTTTCTAATGGTGTTTGTATTTGCACTGTTCTAAACATGAATATTTTATGTGCAACAACAGCATGCTGTCTCAGTGGCCTTACACATGGTTTTAAATCAAGTTTTTCAAACTTTATGATTTAAATATGGATGATTGTATTGAGCTGAATACTGTTTCCGTGCTGTTTTAATGTATTTTAAAGAGTTGGCAGTCAAAATGAAAACTGCTGGATGATAGATATTCTTCATTCTTTATGACAAACAAGAAAATGTGAATTACAGAATGTGCAACGTTTTTAAAATGTGTAAATTGCGGTCTACAGCGTTTATTACGAGGGGGTAGAATCCACAGCTCAGTGCTCACTACTCAATACTCATGAGTACTTTTAAATAGGCTACTCTTTTACTCTTACTCAAGTAGTTTTTTGGACAAGTACTTTTACTCTACTCACACTACATTGTTTGGAAGGTAATGGTACTTTTACTTGAGTATATTTTTTCAGTACTCTTTCCACCACTGCTTTTAAGTCACTAA
>NW_015505420.1:1551455-1553174 GCF_001515645.1 Sinocyclocheilus grahami
ATATATAGTGCACTTGTAAATGAATGAATAAATTCGATTATAACACATAAACAAATTTCACACTGCAAAACATTTCTTTAAAGGATTTTCTTACTTGTTTCCAGTACAAATAGCTAAACATTCTTAAAAAACATCTTAATATATATTACATTTACTTGCAAATAAACTTAATTCAAAGGGAAAACATTGACAGATTGTTTCTTGTTTTAAGCATAAACTGACTTAATTTTAATTCAATTACAATTCTTTAATGCAATTCTTCAGTCATTTTACTTCTAGTAAATCTGTCTTAATGTAAGAATGTTTAGATATCTGTACTGGAAAACGAGAAAATTATTTTTATTATCAGTAGTAGTATTTCAGTGTAGAAGTTGAAATCGGATTGCATTCATTGCAACTGAAGAAAATGAGTGCGTGCAAACATCTAATGAAATAATGACTTGGGTTTTTCTGCTAAATTCACACATAATTTTCATTTTATTTCAACTGAGATATTTGCATGGGTACTGTTTTTAATGATGGCTCATTAAAATAAACCGATTTTCTGTAAAGACAAACCAACATGGCATGTTTGAACATTTCAAACAGATTTACTTTAGCACAATGCCAAGCACGTATGCTCACGAGGACACAAACACTAAGTCTACGAACCCCTCGCAGTCAGAAGATATATTACCTCAAACTTTCTCTTGAGCAGAACGTACCAGTGATTCTTCCGTGCTGGCAGTGGATGACTTTACCGTTGATGTCTGTGAATTTGGACGCAGTCCAGAGATGAGAGAGGGAAAGTATGTGCTCTGACCCTAATAGCCTGCGAACAAGCGCAGGAGAACGGAGGCGCGCTGAAGCTGGAGATTGAAACGGGCTGATCGGCTCGAGGAGAATTAGAGCTAAGTAATAGGTCAATTTGAGGGCCCACGGAGCCTTTCACAGCGAAACGTGCACTCACAATCCTAGAAGTGGAAGGAAAAAATGGCAGAATAACCAGAGCTTTTGTTTTCAAAGTGTACAGAGCCTCTCCATTGTCATCACATCTTGTTTCTGAAATGAAAGCGTGAAAAATAGCATAATACAGTTATATTTCCAACCAACAGAGCGCATGTATGAACATATGCTGGTGAGGTGCATCCAAACTAGAAAATAGTGCTTGACAACATAATATGACATTATAAAATATATCAAAATACTTAAAAATAAAAAAGCAAGCATTTACAAAACCCTCGATTATATCATAAATGAATATATTTACACTCATGTTCCTTGGTATTGCATGGAAGGAAATTAATAGAACTGCATGGAACCATGCAACACAGTATTGCTAAAGTGAAACTTTTGGGTTAGTTATCAATAATATTTTAACAAGCTTGTGTTTTTTGATAAACAGTAGTGATGTGCTGAATTTAAATCAAAATGGACAATTCTGGACAAACTGAGATGAAAACTGAAACTTAGATTAGCTTATAATTATTTGTATTAATAACTTGTGTAACTAACCATTTTCTTGGCTTCATTTTTATTTTAATGGCAGCTGTGTAGAAAAAAAAGTAAATTATGCAAGTAATTCATGCATCTTTTCTCAGAGTTAAAGCTTCTGTTCATAGATCAGTTGAGATCAACTATTTTTGTTCAAATTTTTAAGTCGGACACGAGGTTTAGCCCACTCTTCTTTTTTTTTTTTTTTTTTTTGACAAAAATTTAAGTGCATCTTTTCAAACTTTG
>NW_015505420.1:1554245-1554593 GCF_001515645.1 Sinocyclocheilus grahami
ATTTGTCTGCTGATCTTATCAAGTGGCTGGGGGGGGGGATAGCATGTAATGGTTTGAATCCAACTCTTTTCTCAATCCGATTCAATAATACCTTGCACACATGTGCAGTGTCATTAAGCGAATGCTCACGTTTCACATCATATGAATGTGCGTATGCTAATGTGCATATTATGTTTTACAAACTGGTCAGTGGAGGAGACTAAATATTTACAAAATACATGCTAAAAATATCTTCTGATGCAAATCTTTTACGATATGTCATTAATACAAAATCAGTAATTATGCATACGGTAGCTTCGGTGACATTATTGTGTCGGATATATATATATATATATATATATATATATA
>NW_015505420.1:1554668-1571661 GCF_001515645.1 Sinocyclocheilus grahami
TTTTTTTTTTTTTTTTGGACAAACATTTAAGTGCATCCTTACAAACTTGTGTTCGTATTAATTAATTTGTTCCCATTTAACCTACCATCTTTATTACTTCATTTTCCTTTATGGCTAGTCAAGAAATATTTCACAAAGCAGAAGAACAGAGGATCTTGTGCACTTTCACATGCAACATGATTCCAAGTTACAAACAAATTCCTCCAAAAAGTATATAACTCAACTTGAAATACTCTGTTTCCAAAAAAGGATTACAAGCCAAGATACTAGCAATCTTCTTTGACTATTATACATGCAAAAAATGAAGTGCTGAGTGTAATTTAAAATCCACAGGAAACGTTTCAGTCACGCAGGACTTGAGCAACTGGTCTACAATTGATTTAATGCACGTCTGTGTATTATATACAAAGATGAACTATTTCAAAAGATTGTGAACGCTGAGGATGGTCCTGTGTGACTGAAACATTTGCTATGGATTTTAAATTGCTCTGAGCCCTTTTTTTCCACTTGTAATAATAAAAGAAGTTTGCTAGTATCTCAGCATTTAATCCTTTTTTTATGTACAGCTAATATAATTAAAGTACTGAGGGTTTTTTAACACTTTTGGATGAGTAAGTCAAGAAATATTGTAATTTTAACTCTTTATAACTTGCAACGCAAGACTGTCTGTTATAGTGGCAATGCGATATTATAAAATGGTCAAATAATTCACTTATTAGTGTTAGTATTATTTTATATGGCTCCCTGGCACAACTGTAAACGGCTGTTTGCAATGCAATGCAGCAACTCGCACATTAACCCTTTAAAAAGCAAGACCATAAAGAGACATAAGAAAATTTATGTATTGTTATTTTCCATCTTATTTGGACTCAAATAATAAAATTTCATGATTTGATTTGAAACTTGATCCTTATTTTTGATTTGACCGTTTGTATCCCCCAGGATACGTTGCCACTTTGGGGTTAAATTCACTGCAAACAGAACACTTGTTTATCGATGCTTGTTACAAAATTAAGCAAATGGTTGTAATTCCTAAATGCTTTGGTATACATACCTACGTTTGGTCTCTTTTTAAAGATGACCCATAACAGATTATTGCTGAAGTGAAAGCATTAAAAAACAAAGTGTAAAACAAATAATAATAGAAGTTTAAGTTTTCAGTAAAGATAATGTAATATATTTTTATTTTATATAAAATAAATATATATTTTTAATATGTTGCACTCTAAAGTTGCTATAAAATCAAAGCCATAGTTATGTTCCAAATTTGAAGTTGATATCACAAAAAATGTGGTTACTATGAGATTTTGTTTGGGCGCTATACAAAAAATAATCACTGGGTCACACCCGATCTTTATTGAATATTTTTGATGCAGTTTTCTGTTGCAAATCAATCAATTTCTATCACAATATCACTTATATAAAATTAAAAAAGCAGTCACCAAATATGGAATCTTGACTCTCAGACCTTTCCAACAGGATTGTGTGTGTGTGTGCGTGTGTGTGTATATATATATATATATATATATTAGTAAATTTCGCAAACAAAGAAATAACATTTTGAAGTAGAAAACCTGAAATATTATTTTCTTGTCAAACAAATCTCAGTGTAACTTTGAAAAATATTTTTCACACAGATGCATGTTTGCCCTCAGATGCTGCGCATCATATCAGAATGTGGAGTCGTCACCGTTTAGAAGTGTGCGAGGTTGGGGGACCGAGAGCTGAAGTAGTCTGGTCTGCTCTGGCATTGAACTCGTCAGTATTCCAGTCTCTCGTTGTGTTCTCTTCTTCATTCTTCTCTCTTCCGTCTCTTCCACCTTCTGTCACTGCTTCCTATTCCTCAGCTTCCTCGTCTCATTTTCTTCCCATCTACTCAAGCATCTGAACACGTGTGTGTGTGTGTGTGGCCGACACACCTTATATCCTCCTCCTGAGTGATTTCATGTGGAGTCTTAATACGCCTCATTATCGGCACTACTTTACCTTGAGATTTGTTGATGCAAAAGCAGACACAATGCAATTTGCATATATTTGTTCCTGTTCCCTTGAAGAGTAGTAATTACGAAGCTCTGAGAATGATTTCCAAAGGCGTAGCGCTTCAACTTTCATCAAGGAGAGGGGGGCTGCCGAAACCCGCCGTATAACTGAATTATCATCATGTTTTTGCAGAGGTCTCCTTATATTTTTATTCTCAAGACAGAGCCGCTAATCGCAGTTTGTGAAGTGTCTGAATAAGAGGGTGTCAATCCAGAATTGTTCTGGCACCCGCGGCGCAGCGAGGGTCGGCTTCACGCAGGTAGATTTAATTGTACGCGCTTGCCCGGAGCTCTATGCTGCCTGGTGATATTTTTATTACAGTACCGACCCCAAAAGCCCTCCAAACCTCCAACATTTGTAGAACACAATCAGTTCCGCTCGATTCACAAATTGTCAGACGAGGAATGCTGAGGAGTAGTTGTAGACCAGAGGTGCTCAAACTTAACTATAGTACAACGGCGGCCCACCGACCCCATTCAACACTATTTAATTATTAGCAAGTTTTTTTGTTTGTTTTTTTGTTTCTCAAACATTGCACTACATACAACATGAGAAAACAGAACTTATGAAAACTTTTTTTGGAATTTGAATATCAGGGTAAATTGTACTTATTTGGTAATTTTTGCTAAAGTCAAAAGTTTTCACCCCTGGACTCCTAATGCATTTTGTTTCTTTCTGGACCATCAGTAAATGTCTAAAACTTTTGTAATAGTTGTGTATGAGTCCCTCATTTGTGGTTAGCATGAAAAGATGGATCTCAAAATCATAGTCATTGTTGGAAAGGGTTCAAATATGCAAAAGATGCTGGAAAACCAAATCATTTGTGGGATCTGAAGGATTTTTCTGAAGAACAGTGGGCAGTTTAACTGTTCAGGACAAACAAGGGACTAACCATTAAAAAAAATAAATATTAATGAAAATGCATACTTTTGCATTTTGTTTGATCCCTTTTATTTTTGGTTTGATAAACATTAAAAATGAACATTTTACAGATGTCTTGCTTTTTGATTTTACTGCATTAATTCCATATCCCAGACTTGGGGAAAAAGCCCAAGTTTCTGGATTTGAAAAGTGTGAGAACACTAGCAGATACGTTTGTGTAACTGTGTTAATTGACTTTTTATTTACAAATGTTGGAAAGGTGGATCAATATCTTTACAGGTTTTGGCCTCCTTATCGCTCAACACGTAAGGTCAGTGAAGTCGCACAGCTTTCAGGCTGTTGTTCGAATGGATTCTGATATGGAGACAATGTACCAGCACTGTTTTCTTCTGTCTGTTCTGAAGATAGTAGCTAACAAAACAATCGGTATCGCAAGGATGTTTCAACATTGAGTCATTTCTGAGCGCTGAGATATTTCGAGTGCTTTCACACTAGAGCTGTTTGTAAAGACACACGTTCACACCCAAAACCAAAGATGGCATCCTACAATAGAACTGCAAAAGTAAACAGCTATTGAAGACATACAATTTGTTAGCATGTGCCTAATAATTTATTATAGAATGATGTGTTTCTAGTAGCTTGTCTCAGAATAAATTACCTTTAGAAAACAGCTTGATCTTATGCGATGCGTCCTCGGCAAGTGCCGTTCTGGGCAAGTGAAGTTTTCGTAGGGGGACGAATACCTCAATAACAGTTAAATTAGTGTCTGTTCCTCTTGAGTTGTTACTTGCATACAGTGGTAAACAGCTGTCACTAGTTCTCATGGTGGTGTTCGCACTGATGTTGTAAACTGCTGGGGCTGATGAGGGCCGCTGTCCTGCAGAGTTTAGCGCCAACTTGCCTCAACACACCTGCCTGGAAGTTTCTAGCATGCCTAGTAAGACCTTGTTTAGCTGGTTCAGGTTTGTTAAATTAGGGTTGGGGCTAAACTCTGCAGGACACTGGCCCTCCAGGACTGAGTTTGGAGACCCCTGTTGTAAATGCACCATGGATTGGAGTCTACCGTGTGATAAGAGAGCTGTGGTCGTAGTGGTGGAATCAAACTCTGCTTCAAGACAAACAATCAAACCAAATGTGAAAACATTAGAAATCTTCTGTCTTCATGACAGAAGGTTCCTCCAGTTCCTGATCTGAACATCCAGCCTCCTACAAACAGTGTAGCAGGTGTTAGCAGAAGTTCAGCACTGACTGCTGCTCTGGCACTTTCCTCATGTTAAAACCCTCAAGTCTTTAGACAGGTGCTGAATGGACATTTCCAATGTCTAACTCTGAACTCAGCATTTATGAAAATAGATGCTGCTTTAAAATAGTTTCAACTGTTGAGCCTCATCCGAATTGAAACGTATGTCGTCAGATTATTAGCAAATCGCTCCGCAAATGCGTTGTGTGTCTCAAGTACTATCAATTTTCACTTCATTACAGGGGCTAGATGCATGTGATTCACTGCCAAATGAGATGCTAATCGAACCAATTGTGTAATTAGTGAGACCAAAATCTGGCCAATGGCAAATCAGGACTGATGCTCATGGTTTCGTTAAAAGACAACAGCAGCCACTATCTGCAGCTGGCAGTCGTGCTGATTAGATAACATTATGAAAGCCTTGATTTGGATTCAGTATCAAAAAATGTTTTTGCTTTTCTGTCTATCACACAAGACAGAAGTGATTGCCACATGATCGTTGGTGCTTGTTGAGCTTTTGCAGTTGCCAATGCATTTGAAATTGTATTTTGCAAAAAGTGCCAGATGACACATTCAGATGGAACAAAATAAATCTTGACAGACTATGTGCTGTGCGTTGTAACAAAACTGAATTACATTAAAGAAATAGTTTACTCCAAAATGAAAAGTTACTATTCACATGCCCTCATGCTATTCCTGTATTTTTTATTTCTTCTGTGGACAAAAAAAAGACGCATAAACCTTACACTCAAAGCAAATGTGAATTTGACTTTTAGAAAGTTATTAACACTTTACTTGAAACATTTAAGTATAATTCATTATATAGATATTCATAATGTACATTGTGATGCATTATAACTTTTCATGATTGTCACCAAAGATAAAATGCATTATATATATATATATATATACAGTATATATATATTTTTTTTTGCAGGTTCTTTTTTTTACATATACAATTGTTTGTTTGTCATGTTTTAGTGCTTTAAACTTTCTAAAGATGTAACCATGAATAGATGAATACATAATGAATGGAGTATTATAATATAATAATATGAAATTAAATACAATCTAAATATCAACTGTATGTATTTATTTATTTCAACTAGTTACCAAGGCAACATTTCTAATTTGAATTTTGTTGATGTGCACAAATAACTGAATTAAAAATACTAAAATAAAAATAAAAAAAGTATTTCAATGATACTAAAAATAACACTGAAGGTATACCTGTGGTTAAAGTTATTCATGAGATCATATAATCCATTATGATGTGCATTACAAGGCATACTATAATGTGTTTTATAATAGATTATATTTAAAGGCTTTCTAAATTTTCATTACATATAAATGTATTTCTAAAGATAATTTGAGTGAGTCTGTTGAGGTGATCATGCACATCTTACCACAACAAGCCAAGCATAAATTCAATTAAAGATTATTGTATAATAAAACATTAACATTTTGTAATTATATATTTGTGATATGGTAATAAATTGATAATGACAGTATTTATGTTTTGTCAATGTTCCATCTGATAATGATCCTAATGAAAAGTGCTCCAGCAACCTCTGTTGCTATGGTTACCTCCTCAAGTGAAAGCACTTTCTGTATGAGAGTGTGTGTGTGTGTGTGTGTGTGTGTGTGTGTTTACCAGCAGGAGAAAAAAAACACACTATGACTGCTTTTTAAATATTCTTTTGTGGTTACTGTAAGTTTGTTTGAAAGAATATATAACCGTCTGCTTAACAGTCGAAAATAATCTTCTGCCACTAAACCACTGAGGCGGTTTTGTCGTGGTCCTCACTCAAAGTCTGGTCTGGTCTGCTCTGCAGGGAGTTTGCACGTTGGAAGGTGAGGAACACGGCCATCGAGAGGCGGGATCTGATCCGGAATCCTCTGCCCTTGATGCCGGAGTTCCAGCGCAGCATGCGGTTGCTCGGGCGACGGCCGTCCACGCAACAGTTCATCGACACCATCATCAAGAAATATGGGACGCACATCTTGATCTCAGCCACGCTGGGAGGTGAGTGCTGCCACCGACATATGCACAGCCATCTTATTATCGATTCATATTGAATGCAGACTCAATGTGATAGAGGAACATGGATATTTCATGCAGTCTAACCGTAGTGGTGCGTGCCTAATTTGGCAAAGTGCACATTACAACCAATTAATAGACTAGTTTGCACCAAAATATTGTTTGGTTTTAAGGCACTACAGGTGAATAGGGTAAAAACTTTTAACTAATAGATATCATCCTACTTTCCCCAGTTGATTATTCACTATTAATTGATTGTTTTGTATTATAAGTTTTCTGAAATGTTATGTTTAAGTATGCAACTGAGGCATTATCTAATTAAATATGCAAACAAAATTGCATACGTTTCCAGAACAGTAATATGAAACTTATTATTATTATTATTATTATCATTAATTGTTTGTTTATTTTGACATATTAAAGTACAAAATAAAGTTATTTGTTTTGTTTTGTTTTTTTTTCTCTTTTCATCATCCTGTTAAATTCAAAAATACTGTCAAGAGACAGACAAAAAAAACAATACATATTTATCATGTTTTTAGGAAATAAAATATTGTATAAAGTCAGGCGAATGTTATATGAACAAACCGATGCAAATAGATAAAGTGAAAAAAATATATGAAGTGTATGATGCATGAACAAATGCTTTAAGTAAAATCTTTCAGAATATGAACATGAATAAAACTGTAACATTTGGTGAATAAGTGTTGCTGAGATATTAATTGTAGATAAAGTGCAAAACATAAATAAATAAATGAATGAATAAATACTTAAATGTGTATTTTTGGGGTATTTTATACCCAATATAATACATTCTCAAAATGGAGCAGTGCCTGAAACAACGATGTTTTTCTGTAGTGTCTTGCCTTTAGAGTGGATAAGTCTATTTAAGTTCCTGTCCTAACTATGCTCAGTTTTATGGTTGCTATATCTGTTTCTGTGGTTCGTGAGATTCAGTGCTGTGGAACGTTTGAGAACGAATCATTCTGTTAATGTCTGTAAATGCCAATTCATTATCACATTTCGTGTGTTTGTGCAGGGCAGAACATATCGGTTACATACGTAACCCTCGTTCCCTGAAGGAGGGAACGGAGACGTCACGTCAGTGACTGACGAATTGGGATCTCGCTTAGAGAGACCGTATGAGAGTGTGTGTGTGTGTGTGTGTGTGTGTGTGTGTTTACCAGCAGGAGAAAAAAAACACACTATGACTGCTTTTTAAATATTCTTTTGTGGTTACTGTAAGTTTGTTTGAAAGAATATATAACCGTCTGCTTAACAGTCGAAAATAATCTTCTGCCACTAAACCACTGAGGCGGTTTTGTCGTGGTCCTCACTCAAAGTCTGGTCTGGTCTGCTCTGCAGGGAGTTTGCACGTTGGAAGGTGAGGAACACGGCCATCGAGAGGCGGGATCTGATCCGGAATCCTCTGCCCTTGATGCCGGAGTTCCAGCGCAGCATGCGGTTGCTCGGGCGACGGCCGTCCACGCAACAGTTCATCGACACCATCATCAAGAAATATGGGACGCACATCTTGATCTCAGCCACGCTGGGAGGTGAGTGCTGCCACCGACATATGCACAGCCATCTTATTATCGATTCATATTGAATGCAGACTCAATGTGATAGAGGAACATGGATATTTCATGCAGTCTAACCGTAGTGGTGCGTGCCTAATTTGGCAAAGTGCACATTACAACCAATTAATAGACTAGTTTGCACCAAAATATTGTTTGGTTTTAAGGCACTACAGGTGAATAGGGTAAAAACTTTTAACTAATAGATATCATCCTACTTTCCCCAGTTGATTATTCACTATTAATTGATTGTTTTGTATTATAAGTTTTCTGAAATGTTATGTTTAAGTATGCAACTGAGGCATTATCTAATTAAATATGCAAACAAAATTGCATACGTTTCCAGAACAGTAATATGAAACTTATTATTATTATTATTATTATCATTAATTGTTTGTTTATTTTGACATATTAAAGTACAAAATAAAGTTATTTGTTTTGTTTTGTTTTTTTTTCTCTTTTCATCATCCTGTTAAATTCAAAAATACTGTCAAGAGACAGACAAAAAAAACAATACATATTTATCATGTTTTTAGGAAATAAAATATTGTATAAAGTCAGGCGAATGTTATATGAACAAACCGATGCAAATAGATAAAGTGAAAAAAATATATGAAGTGTATGATGCATGAACAAATGCTTTAAGTAAAATCTTTCAGAATATGAACATGAATAAAACTGTAACATTTGGTGAATAAGTGTTGCTGAGATATTAATTGTAGATAAAGTGCAAAACATAAATAAATAAATGAATGAATAAATACTTAAATGTGTATTTTTGGGGTATTTTATACCCAATATAATACATTCTCAAAATGGAGCAGTGCCTGAAACAACGATGTTTTTCTGTAGTGTCTTGCCTTTAGAGTGGATAAGTCTATTTAAGTTCCTGTCCTAACTATGCTCAGTTTTATGGTTGCTATATCTGTTTCTGTGGTTCGTGAGATTCAGTGCTGTGGAACGTTTGAGAACGAATCATTCTGTTAATGTCTGTAAATGCCAATTCATTATCACATTTCGTGTGTTTGTGCAGGGCAGAACATATCGGTTACATACGTAACCCTCGTTCCCTGAAGGAGGGAACGGAGACGTCACGTCAGTGACTGACGAATTGGGATCTCGCTTAGAGAGACCAATCCTCTTCGAGTGTAAACTAAACAAGCCAATACACATTGGCATGCGATGATTGCATCCAGCTGCCGCTGCTCACAGCGTGAGCATAAAAAGGCAGCTGGTGCAATGCATACCAGGTTTTCGCTGAGGAGCCGAGCTGGTGACCCGGCCGCTCAGCGGTGGTACAGCAGTCGTGGCGACGGGACGGGACGTCTCCGTTCCCTTCGCCAGGGAACGAGGGTTACATATGTAACCAAGACGTTCCCTTTCAGTCGGTCACTCCGAGTCACTGACGAATTGGGATCCCTACCAAAGTTCACTTCCAGTGTTCTGTGCGAGCTGCCTGCACCCCTTTGTGGTGTAGGGTCATGGTCAGGTCATGCTTTTAGGTGCTGTCCATGAACTGGTGAGCTCCTCATGCACCTCCGGGAAGAAAGGCACTGAGAACCAGCACGAGCCACCCCGAGAAACTAATCGTCCAACCTCGAGGGCCCGGGACACGGTGGAAGTCGAGCCCTACCCTCTCGGCGGCCCGGAAAAGCCTAGCCGACATCTCTGGATCCGATTCAGGCCTTCTCATCATCTCGGAGGGCTGCAGCGCAGCCGAATCTTCCTCTCCAGAGAGCTCTCCCTCAGATGCAGTCATCGACATCCGGTCGTCGGAAGGAGCACCGAAGGATACCGCTGGTACGCTCTCTGAAGAGAGCCCAGCGTGTTCCTTTGGTGGCTCAACTGGTTGCAAAGTGCTAGAGGAGCGATGGTCCCCTGAGGGTTGGTTCCCTGAGGGGTTTGCCACCACTCTAAACCTCAGACCACCCGTGCTGCTTCCCGAAGTAGTCCACGACAGGCTGCTGCCAGGACAAACACTAGATCGCGGCAGAGGCAATGGAGCCCCTCCCCCCTGGAGGAAACGGAGCCTGGCCTGCAGCTCTGAGATGGTCATCTTCCCGCAATGGGAACATGACTCATCCGCGAACGCCACCAAAGTGTGTTTAATGCCCAGACACGTGAGGCAGCGATCGTGACCATCACCCGGCGCCAGGTAACGACCGCATCCAGAAATGCACGGGTGAAACGGCATCTTTAAAAAGACGATCCGTCGTCTTTACAAAGACTCACCCGCTTATTGTACTCTTTTAGAGAAATTGGCTCTTCAAGGGAAATGCTCTTTTAAGTGCTGAGATGCACATTGGAAATGGCCGCTTGCAGCATGACAGGGGTTTAGTGCAGCCTGAAGTGCGCAACCCACTTGACACAGGAACGACCACCGCTGAAGCGCTGTCCGCCAACACAAAAAGCTCCCGAGAGTGCGCTAGACTCGTCACACACGAAGCAGTTTGGTAGGAGCAGAACAATGTTGTCGCTCGGCTCCGAAGCGAAAAGCTGGTTTGCGTTGCACCGGCTGCCTTTTTATGCTCACGCTGTGATCAGCGGCAGCTGGATGCAATCACCGCATGCCAATATGCATTGGCTCGTTTAGTTTACACTCGAAGTGGATTGGTCTCTCTAAGCGAGATCCCAATTTGTCGGACGCGACGTGACTTGTAGTGACCGACTGAAAGGGAACAAATATTTTATTCTTTTGCAATTATCTTAATATAATGAATAATGTTCAAATCAAATATGATGTTACCGCCGGCTGCACTGTAGATTCTTCTGGTTGACAACACAGATGGTATTCTGATTCCGGAGTAAGTGAACACTTTGAACTGGTTTTGATGTGTGTATTCTCTGTGTGCTGGTCCTTTACCTTGAGAGAGAAGAGGAGACTGTGAAAAACAAAAACAAAAAAAACTATATATATAGGTGCTTATTGTCTCTATAGTTATGTGTGTCCCAGTGTTATTTTAGTATCATTGAGATACTATTTAGCTTTTGTTAATATGTTAATATTTATTGTAATTTAGTAGTAGTTAATATTTATTTATATTAAAATCGAAATATTATTATGTACATTATATAAATATAAATATTTTATATATATTAATTTATATTTACAATGATTATATGCATGTTTATTTTTGTGAGATTAGAATATTAATTTTAGTCAATTTTAGAGATACCTTTCAGTATTTAATATACAAGTATAGTTCAGTGTTATTTTAGTATCACTGAGATACTATTAAAGTTTAAAAAAATTATTAGTTTTTATTTTTGTTTTGTCTGTGTTAAGAAATGTATTTTATGTTATGTAATTGTAATTTAGTAGTAGTTAATATTTATTTATTATGATAATATTAAAATCTCAATATTATTATATGCATTATATAAATATTGATATTTTATCTATATTAATATATCTTTACAATACATTTTTATTGGTATATTAATTGTTTTTATGAGATTAGAATATTCAATTTAGTCAATTTTAGACATGCCTTTCAGTATTTAATATAAAAGTATAGTTCAGTGTTATTTTAGTATCATTGAGGTACTATTGTTATTATTATTATTGTTGTATTTTCTGTTTTAAGAAATTTAGTTTTAGTTATGTAATTGTAATTTAGTAGTAGTTAATATTTATTTATATTGATGATATTAAAATATAAATGTTATTATACACATTATATAAGCATTAATATTTTAATAATATTTTTAATTTTATATACATTTTAGTAATTTTATTGTGTTTTTCTCATTTATTTTTATTTATTCATTTAAATTTGTATTAATTAATATTTCAGTTTTAGTTTGTTATTTCAAGTACATCAAGGTCAACGAAATGAAAATGTGACGTTTCTTTTTTAATATGTTATTTTATTTCAGTTAATGTTTATTTTATTTAAAATACCAAAAAAGCTTGCACCCAAACTGTTACAATTTAGCTTTACATGATGGCCTACTGATAGCAATAATGATGGTAATAAACACTGCTAATAAATAATGTGAGGTTGTGAATGTTCAAACATGTAAGAGTCTATGTAACTAATTCAAAAGAGCAAGAAAATCCTTTTTTTTCCATGATATCTGCTTGCCAATATGCATTGGCTCGTTTAGTTTACACTCGAAGTGGATTGGTCTCTCTAAGCGAGATCCCAATTTGTCAGTCACCGACGTGACTCGGAGTGACCGACTGAAAGGGAATGGAGTCTGATATCCTTTTTGTCCTTTAAGGGCTCAGTTTCTTATAGATACACAGCTGTCAAGTGTAATTGCTCTGACATTGTCGTTTGGCTTTCACGGGGGAATTTGTATTCAGGGGTTGGAATATTATATCAGTTCTGGCTTAGTGGTTAAACTTGATGCTCTAATTATGGCATAGAGAAATTGGATAGTAAGAGGGAATATGATGCTGGACTGTAAGAACAGAATAAAACCAAATGCAGTGCAGCCAATGGAGGTGCTTATTCTTTCACTGTCTCTATAGTTATGTGTGTCCCAGTGTTATTTTAGTATCATTGAGATACTATTTAGCTTTTGTTAATATTTTCAGTCAAATCTTTTTTTTTGTTTTCTGTTTTCACTTTAATTTGTTCAACTTTAGTCATTTTGTTGTTTTTGTCATTTGTATCTCTAATATATTGTTGTTGTTGTTGTTGTTTATTTATTTTATTTATTTATTTTTATTTTTGTCTAGTTTTATTTATTTTAGTCATTCAAGTTAAGAAACAAAATGAGAAATTCTACATTGGCAACCTATTAAAAGAAAATTAATTTTTAATAAAAAAAAATCAGTTAATTATTATAAATAAATGTCTATAATAATCCGGGTGTGTCCCTGTCATAATTATATTAAATACAATTTAAATAATATATTTAAATGTAGTTTTATGTATTTTCTAAGAAAATTGTTAAACTGTGACATTTCCCTCATTAAAAGTATTTTGCTTGGATCAAAAAACAGTGATATTAACATACATAATGTGATGTGATGGAATGATATCTGCTAGATAAATATTTTTACACTGACTTTCAACTGTGTCATTGAGTTAGTCTCTGTTTCTGGTGGTGCTGAGGGAGATTTTAATGCGCAGTTTTCTGAGAATGAGCTGTACGGCTTCATTCATGGTTTCTCTGTCTCTCATCATGTCTCAGTGTGTCAGTAAATGGCGTTTGCTCTAGGGGTCATAAGACACGATAACAGGCCTGAGGTCAGTGCTCTCAGTGTCAGTCGTGCGTTTTACAGTGTGTCATTATGTTGGCAGATAAACATGAGCGGAGAGCACACACACACACACACACACACACTGCCAAGAGGATGATGCCGTCTGATCCACATTAAAGCCAGCATGTGTGTCAAGCATCTGTGTGCTTCTGTGAAAGTCTCTGAACGCTCTGGCAATCCCACCATGTGGGACTCAGCAGAACACAATGTCTCAGAGTACTAAAGAGACATGAACACACCACTACAACTAGGGAAACACTAGCATCAACATGTTAAAATGCTCCATTATCAATCAATCAAGGGTATATTAGCACTAAACAAAAAAAAAAAACTAAAGCTAAACAAACTGCTACCTAAACCTTAACAAAAACTAAATAGACATAAATAAATATATAAACATTTAAATAATTACATACACAAAATACATTTCAAAAACTGTAACTACAACTAAATGATAACATAATATACAAAATATAAATATAAAATATATATATAAACAATACAATCTATTTCACAATATTTTAATATTTTGACTAAAACATTTAACTAAATTTTTTCAGTTATCCATAGTGACATTCATTCGATATATCTATACACTATTTTTTTTGTTCCTGTTGGTATCTCACCAAATGAATTGTTATACTCAAAACTATTGCATGTTATTAACAGTTGATTAAAATATCATCAGTTAACATGCTTGTTTGTTTGTTTACGCTGACGAATGTGTAACAGTCTTTGGAATTACAAATGGTTTTCGTCCTTAAGTGTTGAGCAGGTCAGCGGCTGTGCTGCTGGGCATTACAGCATTTATTGGTCATTATAACCGTATAGAGTTTATTGCAAAGCAAAGAAAAATGAAATGGCGATTAGACGCAGTGTTCAAGGGAATCCGCGGACACGAAAGCCCTTGCCCTCCGTCACCTACACGATATGACCATAAAACCCAATGGAAAATCGATAGAAGCAATATGCCTGTTCCAGTCCAGAGAACCACAATAAATCACAAACCGCTGTATAATCCAGAGAAACGCAAGGCTAATACCTGAGCGCGCCTCATAATATCTGTGATTACAAACGGTGCGAGACGCTGCTGTTCGGATATCAACGCCGGAGGAGCAGCTGCTTTATAGTGGACAGATGGAGAGCTTGTAATTATACCGCAGCTCAAGGTCAAATTAAGGTTCATTGTTCTTTGTCCGCTGTAGACGTCCTTACATTGATTAATCGGTTGATTAACAGGAAATCTGATTTATTAATGCTGCCTTTAAAGGTTACTCACATTAGCGTCGGGGTGTGCGCCGTGTGCCCTTGTTGTAGCACGTTTCTCTTGAGATTGAACGGTATAGACACAGCCGAAAATAAAGGTCACAGGGATCGAAAGGTTGATGCTAGCAGGTTAATTGACAGTCATGGATGTGCACATAACATTAACATGCCTGCAGAAAGATGAGAGCCAAACAGACAGAAGACATCAGCTTGTGACTGTGGTTTAAGGTTCCAGAACATATGCGACATGAAATCTGTTACAAAACCTGTTTATCTGTCTTCATATGAAGCAACTGTGGCTTCTGAACTGTGTGTGGCATGTTGGGAAACATAAAACCTCAGATTGTGATCGATAAGTTTGGTTAGCATGCAGTATGTTGATACCTATCAGAAATCAAGAAATCGTGAAAAGAAAAGCAGCTAGAATGTCAGTAAATGCATTTAAATTAAGGCACTACTTGGGTTTTGCTTTACAATTTATGACCTTTAACTGATGACATGTGACATTTAAATGACCTTACGTGTTGTTAGGTAATCATAATCCGAGACTGTGTATGTAAATATGCAATAGAAGTGTCCTTTGTGTCACAACATGCATTCAGCGGACAGATACAATTTCTGACAGTTACATCTTTCAATGTATGACTTGCGACTTATGTCTTTCAATTTAAATTGGTTTTCAGTTTTATGTAAATACATTTGGTGATGCTTTTACCCAAATTGCATTTAAGATAGGCATTTATAAGTTCATATGTCTACTGGGAATCAAACCGATTAAATTTAAAATGTGTGTGTGTGTATGTGTATATACAGTGTATATATATATATATATATAAGGCCACTCAAGTGTACTTAAAGAGAGGCATTTAATGACTGTGTTTTAACAGACTTAAGTACTTTTAAAAAGTGCACTTTGTAATAATGTCAAATTATTTAAAATACATGTTCAATCATCTAATCTTTTGGTGTGCTTTTAAGAAATACACATATTTAGTAAATTTAAAATATATTAAATGTGTTGACTAACATACTAAAGCACATGAAAGTTAATATATTTTTACATTTATTAAAATGCAGCTTAATGGCATACAAGTTTCAATAGAAATTATATTTAAGTATATTTTAGTTTACCGTAAATGCTTGTCAGTACATTCAACAGTAATTTAACCATATTTCAAAGACAATAGAAGTAGTTATGAAAGTACACAAAGATGTACTTAAGTCCTGCTGAAATGGCTCAAAATAAAGCACTGTAAAGTTACAACTAATTGCATTTAATAGAAATGTAAACTATAACACATTTGCATTTAATTGCAATTCATATGTTTGAGTGTCTAAAACATTGCATTGAGTTCAAACTTTAAGTATATTATTTCTATAACAAGTGCTCTTTTATTATGTATGCTAAAGTCTTTAACAAGGGAACCCAAGTAAAGTCAATTTCTATACCAACAGTTTTCTATTCAATCTTATTATTTCTATGTCACTGTTGTTGAAATGAAGCTCACAGCTGGTTGGTCAGTAGTTAGTGAAGATCTTGAGATGATCTGCTGATTCAACACTTCTAGTGTGGATACAGTTTAAGACCGCAGATAGTGAATGATTTGGAACGCTCTAGATGGGAAACAGCTCTCGTGATGCTCACGATAAGAGACCGACTCCCTCAGATGTCAGTAGTTTTGCAGTTGATTGTTGAAATGCACAGCACACATAAATATTCAGTGAAAGGTGTTATTTCACAATGTTGAGTAAAATACAAGTATGCTTATAATCAACACTTTTTGTACACAAAAGTACACTGACTATGGCCTCAACAGAATTCATTAGGCAACATTTGTAGCATGCTATATTTTTGGGCTACACTTTATTTAAGGTGCACTTAATACTGTGTAATTATACAATGAAGTAGAGTAATACTATTTAACAACATGTACTTCCTATTGGGTTTGGTTCAGAGTTTGTTCACTGTAATTGTGCATAATTTACTATTATTGCTATAATAAAAACATGTAACAAGGACACTGTAAAATGAAGTGTTACCCATTTTTGTCACATCATCATATTATTATTCGTAGCATGGGTCCACTTATCTCAGAAATGCAGATTGTTAATTTGCATTTTTTACATTACATCTTGTTTAAAATCTACTGACAAAAAGATGTTGGAAGTTCAAGTCAATCACGTTGTTTTGTAGGATACAGTTTCACACACGCTGTGCTCTGGTTTATACTGCACAGTTTGCCAGCTGTAATATGTAGGTCATCCAGCTATTCCATGTATACTATTTTGCATACTATACACAGCACATACACGCTATACTGCAGGAATAGTAAGAGTGCTATGGACAAAATGCGGGATCACAGTTTGCATTCTGCAGATGTTCTTCACAAATGGTTCTTTTCAGAACTGTTCCATTTCAGGTTCTTTGTAGAGCCTTTTTTATGACATCACTGTGAAACCCCCCTTTTGAAGCCTTTATTTTTAAGAGTGTATATAAATAATGTACGGCATACTTGTTACATGTTAAGTGCTGTCAGATTATCGATTGGAAGAGGCGAGTGTTCAGCGCCTTTATAGCCACCGTTTATATCATTATTGTTCCGGTGTAAATGTTTTTAATGTTACATATGTTCATATACCTGTAGTATGTTTATTTACATGTGAATACATTTAACATGAATACATTTGACAACTGATCATATGTAACGGGGGGGGGGGGGGCAGGTTTT